>NC_058416.1:19026956-19188275 GCF_002201575.2 Neomonachus schauinslandi | reverse complement strand
ATCACAGTCTTGCATTTATATTGTAATCTCCTTTGTGCTGTCCATTCTCACCATCCTACCTGCTTCCTGTCTTCTAACATTTGGTGACACTTCTTATTCTCTTCTGAATCTTCTCCTGTTCAACTTGCCTTTAAGGGTTTATATAATTTTATCCTTTTATTTTGATGAAATTTTGGGAAGGACTGACACTAAATGCCCACATGTTCATTATTCTGTATTTAACCAGAAGTCATGTGGCCATGTTTTAACAGTTTACTTTTATTGTTGCTGAGGTCTTAGGCAGAATTTCTATGAGCTGGGGAGGATGGTGTTTGTGGGAGTATGTATGTGTGTTGAAGGGGAGGTTAGGGTGTGTTCTTTCACATCAATCCGGTTTGGCAAGTTTACTCTTTATATTTATTTCTTATTAAAGCCTTCACAGTAGATATTATATGTCTGTTTTACAGATAGGGAAACTGAAACCCAGGGTTAATAAGGCACTAACTCAAGACTACAAAATCATTGTCAAGTTGCAAGGCCAGTATCTGACTCCAAAGCAAATGCATAACATAAACTGTATTTATGATGAACGATTAACGATTTAAGAAGACAACAAGTGTGTCTATTAATAATAAACTAGTTTTATCTACCAATGGCCTGATTTGTGAAGTGTCACTGTCACTGTTTATAGTTTACTTAGATTCACCTTTCTACCATCTATTATTTAGATTCCCACCATGGGTACTAAGATACTTATAACAATAGATTTTGCCTTTTTGACTACTGAAACAACCATATATTATAGAAGGCAGTTTTTAATGACAGGACAGATAAATATGATCTAATTGGTTTACTGTGGCTGGGCTCCACCATCAATCTACATAATTAACAATTAGATATATCTGATGGAGTCATGTGGCAGTTTGATAGAGAAGCATGGTTCAGACCAGTTCAGGGAACCACCTCGAGCCCATACTTCCTCATGGAGACAACTAATAATCTTTGGATACTAACATTTTGCGTATAGTCTCTATACTCTCCCCTTTTGTCTTTCCCCCCTCTTCTCCCTTCTTCCTCTCTCCTGTCTCCTTACCTCCTCCCTGCTTTTTTATTTGATAATTCCTCTAAATTGTGCTCAGGATAGACAAGTTGGAACAAATAATTCAGAAACATTTGATAAGAACGTAACTATAAGCACTGTGCTTAGGTAGCAAATACATGTTTTCTGAGTGAATGAATAAGGGAATGAGTCATTTTGCATTCTGTGGTGCCTTCCATGATGCACACAATGAGCTCTCTAGCTTCTGTGCAATGTGAATAATCTACGCGGTGGTTTATTTTGTTTTCCCTATCTTTTCTCAAGCAACTTCAATTCTTAAAGATTATTTTTTTTTAAAGATTTATTTATTTGACAGAGAGAGAGACAGCGAGAGTAGGCACACAAGCAGGGGGAGTGGGAGAGGGAGAAGCAGGCTTCCCGCGGAGCAGGGAGCCCGATGCAGGGCTCGATCCCAGGACCCTGGGATCATGACCTGAGCCGAAGGCAGACGCTTAACAACTGAGCCACCCAGGCGCCCTCAAAGATTATTTATTGACCCAGGCTATAAACAGATACATTCATTAAAAACAAATGAATAAAAATACTACACTTTTGAGTTGGTCAAGGTATCAGGTGCTATAAATGCTTCATCGGAGAAGATATTATGATTATAGCGAATGGTGGGGCCTGTGGGAAACTATCACAGGTGTCAAACATTGAAACACAGAGAGTAAATATGTAAAAGTACATGACATGTGCTTGTAAGAAAGGCTTCAGCAACCCAATTTCAATGTATATATGTACATGTGTGTGGTGGGGCAGTTTCCTCACACTGCCACGCAATTCTCCGATGCTAGCTGGGTGTGCTACAATTCAACTCTCTTCCGACACTGTCTACCCAGACGTAGCGTCAGATTCTGCAGGCTAGGGGCTCAATCCCACATGACTGCCCTCTACTTCAGATGCAGGTCTCAAGTCCAGGTTGTTACCTGTGCTTCTGATTCAGTGGTTATAAATCAGAGGTTCCCGTGACCCTCTTCTTGTGTTTGATTACTTTGCCAGAGGGAGGATTACAGAACTCAGGCAACCCATCTACTCATTAGATGATTAGTTTATTAGAAAAGATACTAAAGGATACAAATCAACAGCCAGATGAAGAGATACATAGGGCAAAGTCCTGAATGAAAGAGCTATTGTCCCCATGGATTTTTGGGGCCTGGCATGGTGACATCTGGAAGTATTCTGCTTCCCCAACCAGGAAGCTCTCTGAACCCCCTCTTTATGGGTTTTTATGGGGCTTCATTTCATAGGTGTAATTAATTGACTTTAGCCATTGGTGTTTGATCCAGTCTCCAGCCCTCTCCCCTACCAGGAAATTGGGGGTGGAATGGAAAGTTTCAAACCTCTATTCTTGGTCAGTTTCCCTGACAACGAGTCTCCATCCTTAGGTGCTTTCCAACAATCACCTCATTAACATAAACCTAGTTGTGATGGAAAGGGCTTGTTATGAATAACAAGACAGTCATTTCACCATTATGGCTCTGGAGAGATTTTAGGAACTGAGGACAAGAGATGAAATATTATAATAAAAGGTGCTCCCATAGCTCTTATCACTCAGAAAATTTCATGAACTTTAGGAACTCATGAAATGAGTTAGATGAAGATCAAATATGTATTTCTTATTATAAATCACAATATCACAGCCTAGTATGAGTGGTCCTGCTGAATGTTGACCTATAGGAATATAAACTCAGGGTTGCCATATCTGCTGTTCCAAAATAAACCAGAAATTTGGGGAATTTGGTTAATGTTTTCAATTTTTTAAGGTTGAAAATTTATAAGTTGGATATGCTCCAGAAGAGGAGAGAATCAGTGCTAGAGTCTGAATGTCTGTGCCCCCCCATTCATATGCTGAAATCCTAACCCCTAAAGTGATATTGGGAGGTGGGGCCTTTGGTTGGGTCTTTGGGCAGAGCCCTCTGGATGGGATAACTGCCTTTATAAAAGGGGCCAGGGATAGCTTGCTTGCTCCTTCCACCACGTGCGGACAGAGCAATAAGTCGGTGGTCTGCAACCTGGAAAAGGGTCTTCACCAGAACCTGACCATGCTGGCACCCTAATCTTGAACTTCCAGTCTTCAGAACTGTGAGAAATAAGTTCCTATTGTTTATAAGCTGCCTAGTCGGGGATATTTTATTACAGCAGCCTGAACAGATTAAGACAGTCAGTCCTAGTGATTATGCAGCCAAAAACAGCACCCAAAATATACTGCAGAGCTAGCCTAGTGAAGAGCCTACTATAGTTACCATTGGGTATGGGCACTAAAACTCACACCAATCATGCCAACTACTAGACAGGAACTTCTGCCACTGCTGTTGTCAACCCCAGATAGACAGGATTCCTTTCAGTGCCTATTTCTGAAGTGAGCTCCACTTTAGCATATTTGACTGGGAGAACCTGTACTGTTGCATCAAGGAAGCCTGGGGAAGAGTACCAATCAGTCTGTTCTCTGGGAGAGATAAGGACGTATAGAGCAGAAAGAAAGAAAGAAAGAGAGAGAAAGAAAGAGAGAGAGAAAGAGAGAAAGAAAGAAAACAAAGAGAGAAAGAAAGAAAGAGAGAGAGAGAAAGAAAGAAAACAAAGAAAGAAAGAAAGAAAGAGAAAGAAAGAGAAAGAAAGAGAGAAAGAAAAGAAAGAGAGAAAGAAAGAAAACAAAGAAAGAAAAAGAGAAAGAAAGAAAGAGAGAAAGAAAAGAAAGAAAGAAAAGACAGAAAGAAAGAGAGAGAAAGAAAGAAAGAGAAAGAAAGAGAGAGAGAGAAAGAAAGAGAGAAAGAAAGAAAAGAAAGAAAGAGAGAAAGAAAGAAAGAGAAAGAAAGAAAGAGAGAGAGAGAAAGAAAGAAAGAGAGAGAGAAAGAAAGAAAGAAAGAGAGAGAGAAAGAAAACAAAGAAAGAGAGAAAGAAAGAAAGAGAGAAAGAGAGAAAGAAAGAAAACAAAGAAAGAGAGAAAGAAAGAGAGAGAGAGAGAAAGAGAAAGAAAGAAAGAAAGAGAGAGAGAAAGAAAGAAAACAAAGAAAGAAAGAAAGAAAGAAAAGAAAGAAAGAGAGAAAGAAAGAAAAAAAAGAAAGAGAGAAAGAAAGAAAAGAAAGAAAGAAAAAAAGAAAGAGAGAAAGAAAAGCAAGAAAGAGAGAAAGAAAGAAAGAGAGAAAGAAAGAAAGAAGGAAAGAGAGAAAGAAAAAGAGAAAGAAAGAAAGAAAGAAGGAAAGAGAGAGAAAGAGAGAGAGAAAGAGAGATAAAAAAAGGAAAGAGAGAGAGAGAAAGAAAGAAAGAGAGAAAGAAAGAAAAAGAGAGAGAGAAAGAAAAAGAAAGACAAGAAAGAAAGAGAGAAAGAGAGAGAGAAAGAAAAGAAAGAAAGAGAGAAAGAAAGGAAAGAAAGAAAGAGAGAAAGAAACAGAAAGAAAGAAAGAGAGAAAGAAAGAGAGAGAGAGAAAGAAAGAAAGAGAGAAAGAAAGAAAGAAAACAAAGAAAGAGAAAGAAAGAGAGAAAGAAAGGAAAGAAAGAAAGAGAGAAAGAAAGAAAAGAAAGAGAGAAAGAAAGAAAACAAAGAAAGAAAGAGAGAAAGAAAAGAAAGAGGAAAAGAAAGAAAGAGAGAAAGAAAGGAAAGAAAGAGAGAAAGAAAGAAAAGAAAGAAAAAGGAAAGAAAAGAAAGAAAGAAAGAAAGAGAAAGAAAACAAAGAAAGAGAAAGAAAGAGAGAAAGAAAACAAAGAAAGGAAGAAAGAGAGAAAGAAAGAAAACAAAGAAAGAAAGAAAGTGAGCACCTGGTGGCTCAGTTGCTTAAGCGACTGCCTTCGGCTCAGGTCATGATCCTGGAGTCCTGGGATCAAGTCCCACATTGCGCTCCCTGCTCAGGGGGGGAGTCTGCTTCTCCCTCTGACCCTCCCCCCCTCTCATGTATACTCTCTCTCTCTGTCATTCTTGCTCTCTCAAATAAATAAACAAATAAATCTTTTTTAAAAAAAAGAAAGAAAGGAAGAAAAGAGAGAGAGAAAGGAAGGAAGGAAGAAAAAGAAAGAAAAAGGGGGAGGGAGGAAAGAGAAACAGGGAGAGAAGAAAGAAAAGAAAGAAGAAAGAAAGGAAAAGGAAAAACAAAAGAAAAAGGAAGATTAAAAGGAGTATTCAAAAGAAATGGGTGACCATAAAGCATGATGAAAATCCACTAAAACAATGAATTCAAATTTAAAAAGATAAATACCATGCTGGCCATCAAAACATGACTTTGTGTGAATTTGCCTGTCAGTCACTAGTTTGTGGACTCTGATCTGTAGGATGTTTCATCACATATATAAAAGTAGAGTAATACCATTAACACAAGGAAAAATAATTGAGACAGCCAGCCTGCCCTGTATAACAATGGCAGAAAATAGGCTCCCATAGCTCTACGCTCACTCTGCCAGTGGCTAGAGTCACTTCTAATCTACTCAGATCTGCCAGCAACATCATACACAACATCATGGTTTGTCATGTATGTGTTACGTAGTTGTATAACAAAACTGTAGGGGCACTTGGGTGGCTCAGTCGTTAAGCAGCTGCCTTTGGCTCAGGTCATGATCCCAGGGTCCTGGGATCGAGCCCTGCATCGGGCTCCCTGCTCCGTGGGAAGCCTGCTTCTCCCTCTCCCACTCCCCATGCTTGTGTTCCTCTCTCGCTGTGTCTCCCTCTGTCAAAAAATAAATAAAATCTTTAAAAAACAAACCAAAAAAAAGAAAAACAAAACTGTACTAGAAGATGAATGGAATAATGACTAAAATTTCTAAAAGATGTTGGTTAGGTCTTAGAAAAGTTTTACTTGAGCAGAAAGCAAAGATGGAATTAATAAATTCTTAGATTCAAAACATCCCTCTCATATTCAATGGCATATCCTATCCCTTTCTTCCATCTCTCCTAGACTTTCAACAGTTGAGTTTTGAACCCCCCGTCCTTGCTCCATAGGAATCCTGAATACCCTTCTAGAAACCAAGTCCTTTTTTAGAGATCCTCTTTTGAAGTTATTGCCCAGTAAATATAAGTTGTCTCCATATTTATAATTCCACACTATAAAATTAGTACCAGGAAATTAGTATGAAGCCATCTTGTCCTTGTTTACATTATATTACTGAAACATCTTTGAGACTATGATTTAATTATTCTGGTATGGTAAGTTGGGCCTCCCATCTTGTGGTTAAATTAGTCCTATGTTTACCCAGGAGGAAATTGAGAGTTTTCTATCTTTCAGAATTGAGGGCTTCCTCTGTTTTTCAGACATTACTCTCATGTTTAGGAAGTAAATGGGTTTTGAAAGGAGAGCCTGATGTCATCATTATGGTGAAATTCCTTGGCCTTAAGACAAGAAACATATTAGAACTTCTGAATAACTCTAATGGTGGATTGCTTTTGAGGGTAGCTCTGAATACATCTTGATTTTTCTCTAGCTGCTGGTCTTTTATTCTATTCAAAATTCAAATGGGGAGAAAGGATGATCTATAAATAATTGTGCATTATCATGGAAATGGCAAATGAGATTAGCTTAGATTGAGACATTGCTTCAGCTTTCAATGCATACCTTGTCTAATTTTCTTACCATTAATAAATTATTAATTAAAAATTTTAAGTCTGCCCCTTAATCTTGGTGTCTTCCTCTTGATGAAAGGCCAAGACCATCTTGTTACACTCAATCCCTCCCCCAATAGAATTGCTGGCTATGTACAACATAGGCAACATACAAATAATTATAACTACTAATTACTTGAGATTTCCAAGCTCAAAATGTTACCATTTTCTGGCTGTGGGCTAGAAGAGAAACAGAGGGCAAGAAATGAGACTATATGAGTTATGGAGCAACCACTCAGGTTGGCCAATTTTCACAAGGTCATAGAGCTGATAGCCATGAGTCTCCCGATGTCACACCATAGTAGAAGTCAGATCTATTGTGTCAAGAACACATGACTAGAGAAAGAACAGCAAACTGATAATTAATTGCCCCCCCCAATAACCACTTTTTCTTCCTTTTAGAAGTAGAATTCTTTGGGTGGCTAGCTGGAGAAGACATATCTCAGCCTCTTTGCTGCTATATGTGTTCATGAGACTAAAATCATTGGATGTGAGTGCAAGAGAGTTGTCCAGTTTCTGGGTTGAATTGATAAAAGGAATCAGCTTGCTCTCTCTTTCCCCTTGCCAAGAACTAGCTTGACTCATACAGATGTGGAAATCAGTCTAGACAGTAAAGCAACAAGATAGAAGTGGTCTAGGTACTGATAACTTCGTGGAACAGAGCTGCCATAACAGTCTTAGAAGGCCTTTTCCTTTACTGCTCAGTGAGAGAGAAATGAATGTTTATCTATTTATGCTTTTTTTTTTTTTTTTTTAAAGATTGATTTACTTAGTTTTAGAGGTGGGGAGAGGCAGAGGGAGAGGGAGAGACAGTCTTAAGCAGACTCCACGTTGAGTGTGGAGCCCACCACGGGGCTCAGTCTCAAACCCTGTGATCATTACCGGAGCTGAAACCACGAGTTGGACATTTAACTGACTGTGCCATCCAGGCGCCCAATATCTTTTTTTTTTTTCTAAAGATTTTATTTATTTGACAGAGAGAGACACAGCAAGAGAGGGAACACAAGCAGGGGGAGTGGGAGAGGGAGAAGCAGGCCTCCCGCAGAGCAGGGAGCCTTATGCGGGGCTCGATTCCAGGACCCTGGGATCATGACCTGAGCCGAAGGCAGACGCTTAACGACTGAGCCACCCAGGCACCCCTGGGCGCCCCATATCTTAATTATGCTTTTAAGGGTTTCTGTCATGTTTGAAGTAGTTATGGGAGCTTTGTCCATAGCCTAATTAATATAGCATGGACCTTGAAAAACATTCTTTGCTTACTTTCCACTACTTCTTCAATTAGTAAAAGACTGGATACCACAGTGGAACGATCATGACATACTAAAGTTAGACACATTTGGGTTTGAATCCAAGTCCTGCAACTTTTTGAGCTGCATGATCTTGAACATGTTATTAGTGTTCTTACTCCTCAATTTCTTTATTTTTGAAGAAGGCATTTTAATATCTATCTTATAGAGCTCCTGTGAGTTCAACAACTTCTTTAAAATTTGTGCCACATAGTGGGTATATAATATATTACAACTATTATGCTTGAATTATCTATTGGAATTGTTCCTAAATGTGATAAAGGTATAGTGGTTATATTTTATTAAAAGAGTCCTTATTATTTAAGGACATATACTAGAATGTTTACAGACAAAATTTAAAAAAAAAAAAGGATTTTTCCTAATTGATTGCTTAGCTTCCATTCTGTCTCGGCCAGGCTTACCTTCTAGCTTCTAGATTTAGCTTCCTATAAGGTTGGTTTCTAATTTTTAAAAATTGCTTTATGCTCACAGATTCTAGATACATATCTATTATCAAATACAAGATTTGCAAATATTTTTCCCAGTATGTGGTTTGTCTTTTCATTCTCTTAACAGTATCATTCAAAGAGCAGATGTTCTTAGTTTCAATAAAGTCCAATTTGCCATTTTTCACTTTTATGTAGTATATTTTTGGTGTGTGTGTATAAAAAATTTATACTTAAGTCACAAAGATTTCTTCTATAGTTTCTTCTGGCAGTTTATATTTAAGGTTTCATATTTATTTCTATGATCCATTTTGAGTTCATTTTTACCTGTGATGCACATACATATTCAATTGTTTATAGCACCCTTTGTTGAAAAACCTGTGCTTTCTCCATTGAAGTATTTTTGCACCTTTGCCAAAAATTAATTGCCAGCAAATATGTGGGTCTATTTCTGGACTCTATTCTGTTCCACTGATCAACTTATGTATAATTATGCCAATTCCACCCTGTCTTGAAAACACTAAGTTTATAAATATGCCTTGAGATAAGACAGTGTAAGTCCTCCAAATTTGTTCTTTTTTAGAGTCATTTTGTCTATTTTAGGCCTTTTACATTTCCATATAGATTATAGAATCAGCTTTTTCAGTTCCTGCAAAAAAAAAAAAGCCTGCTATGATTTTGATTTGGATTGCATTGAATCTATATATCAACTTGGGGATAATTGAAATCTTAACAGTATTAAATCTTCAGATCCATGGCAATTGTATCTCTCCATTTATTTAAGTTTTCTTTTATTTCTCTCAAATTGTTTGATAGTTTTAGTATACAAGTCTTACACATCACTTGTCAGATTTACCCCTAAGTATTTCAGGTTCTTTGATGCCATTGTAAATTTTTAAAATTTCAATTTCTGATTTTTCATTGCTAGTACACAGAAATGCAGTTGACTTTGTGTATGTATCTTGTTGTCTGCAACCTTGCTAGACTCATGTGTTATACCTAGTAGTTTTCTTATAGATTCTATAGGATTTTCTGCGCAATGGTCACATCATCTGTGAGTAAAGATTAGCTTTACTTCTTTCTTGTAACCTGAATTTCTCATTTCTTTTTCTTACCTCATTGAATGAGTAGGCCTCCAGCATAATGTTGAATAAGAAGTGGTAAGAGATTGTTGTCATGCTCCTGATGTTTGGGGAAAGCACTCAGTCGTTCGACATTAACTATATTGTTAACCACAGCTTTTTTGTAGATACCCTTTAGTAGGCTGAGAAAATTCACTACTACTGCTAATTTGCTGAGTTTTAAAGAGGAATAGATACTGGATTTTGTTGAGCACTACCAAGAAACATAAAAGAAGAGTTTAAAAAAAAGACAAAAAACATTTTCTCTCATTGAAAAACTCAATGCCAAAAATATGCTAATTTTCATAAGTTAATTTTCATAAGTTTCATCTGTATATTTACCTCAATCTCAATAAATATACAAGCAGGATTTATTTTAGAGCTAAATGTGACAAACTAAAATTTATATAAAAAAATGAATTGGCAAGAATAGCCAGGAAAATTTTGGGGGGAAAAGAGTAATTAACGAAAACTAGGTTTACCAGTTATCAGTACAATGGTACGATGATCAATTGTGATTAAAATGGCATGGTACTGACACACGAATAACAGTGAGGCTCTCTTGTGGGGAAAGAAGCATCTTAACTGTTAATGGGAGTATAAACACCTACAACTTTCATGGATGGCACTATAACAAAATCAGTCAAAATTTTAAAAGCATGTAACCAGTGATCAAGCAACTCTACTTCTAGATATTTATTTTAAGGATATACTTCCACAGGTAGGAAATAATTTATAATCAAGAATATTCACTATAGTGTTTTTTATAAGGATTAGTTTGAAGCAAGGGAATCTCAATGATGGCAAACCTGTTAAAAGATAAACTGAGACATATTTAAAAATTTAAGAGTCTATCTGAACAAAACTCTATTTGAACAGGATAGTGCCAAACCAAAAGTGGTTATGAGCCCTCTACCAAAAGGAGCTGGGGGAGAGATTTTAGAGAGAAAAGGCAGAAGCAAAGTAAGGAAGTTCTTGAGTGACCATAACTTCTAGCCTAGTTGGCTGTTTATGATTGGTTGTCCTTAAGTTTCAACTCTGTAACCTTGAGGCATTTACAGGCTTAGATTTTGGTTTACTTAGGTTGGCATTAGAGCAATTTCAGTGTAATGGTCTCGTTGTTTAATTATTAATTTAATAGATTAAGTATATTGTGGTAAATCCATGCAATGGAATTCAAAGAAGCCATTAAAAATGAGTTTTTATTCCAGGGACGCCTGGGTGACTCAGATGGTTAAGAACTGGACTCTTGGTTTCGGCTCAAGTCATGACTTCAGGGTCATGAGATTGAGCCCCACAATTGGCTTTGCAAATGGCTCCACGCTCAGCTTGGAATTCTCTCTCTTTCCCTCTCCCTCCCAGTTTGTCCCTTCCCCCGCTCATGAGTGCATTCATGCATTCTCTCTCTCTCTAAAATAAATAAAATCTTTAGAAAAATGACTTTATTTCATGTGTATGCTATAGCTAAGAAATATTGTCAAGTGAAAAAAAAATAAGGAACAGGCAGCGTGTGTACTATGCTGTCATTTGTGAAAAACAAAAGAATATGTATGCTTATATACTTATATTTGTGCAGATTATCCCCAGAAGAGTATAGAAGAAAAGGGAGAATAGTTGTTACAGTGGCTGAGCGATTTCAGCCAGAGATTAATTTATCACTGAATATTTGTCCGCTTCTCCTCAACTTTGTGTCATATGTATGCATTATCTAAGTAAATAAAAAGAACATCATCATTTAAAGTAATAGGCTAAAGAGTAAGGTTCACTTTAGGCTAAATTATATTGCTCCTCATTTATTGTGTATCCCAGAATATCAGAAAACTGTGTTGGTATTTTATTGATTGATTTTTAGTATAAATTATTATCTCATGCTCTATCCGGGATGTTTAAAGTTGACCTTCACTCTCCAAAAGGCTTCTGAGCTCGCGTTCCCTCCCATGACTTCATTAACCTTATTGAAAGTGCTTAAGAATGGGATAAGGAAACCAGCACTTTGGCTAATCTTCCTTAGGACAGATCTCAACAACCTGAACCCTTAAATGGAAGTCAACCATCTTTCAGCTACACATTTTTAATATTAAACGTGTACACTGCAATGTAAGGCAAATTAAAAATCACAAAGTCTTTTCATGCTCTTTCCATCCTCATCCACAGTGTATCCCTGTGGGATACTGTACTGTCCCCATTTGCAGTTGAGAAGAGTGTGGCTTTCAGAGGAGAGCCTGTTGGAGGTGGATGCCATGGAGCCGGCTCCCACAGAATTAGATATAGATTGATTTCCACAGTGGCAAGGTGTAAACAAAATTCTTTGCTCCCCTGAGAGAAGTCCCCAAAAGGAAGTAATTCATGGAAAAGGTAATTACCAATTAAATAGTAAACGTGCTACTTGGCCTGTAAGAAGAATTAAAACATATTTACACTTCAAAAAGAAGCAATTAGTGATAGTTGATTCACTAAGGAAAGTGCCAGACCAGGACAGAGGAAAGTGTGTAAATAGATAAAGACAGAGAGATTTATTATTAAATTAAAGTCCCTTAATTACTGCAAATGTTAAATATGCAGTTTTCTGACATTTAAATGATGCTTTTCACCAAAATGAAAATGAATTGTCCACCTTGGATTCCCACTTCTTAGGCAGGATGTAAATGTCAGTCCTAAATTAAAGTTAACTAGTTTCTGCTATACATTAAAAATTTTTAAATTAGAATCAATAAACCATTTAAAAAATTGAAGTCAAAGTGATCTAGTCCAAACATTCAGCCTTTTCCCTGAAAGGAGGGAAATGGTAGAAGATTCCCTGAGGTTTGGGTATTAAGGAGAGACCTCTGCTCCAAGACATGATGAGCTAAGAGCGGGTTGGACAAGTGCCCCCTCTTCCTTGGACCGTCAGTGATTAAAGAGTTATTCCCTGAATTAGAAACACATTTCTCTTTAGATATAATAAAGCTACCTTTTATGGATCATCTACTGTGTACATATATTTTCCTGATTTCAGCCTCCTCAGAGCCCTCCAAAATAAGTTCTATGATCATTAGTCTACACAACTCAGATTGGATGGCTGACTTTCCCAGGTCAAGAGGCTTAGAAAGAGCTGGGATTCAAACCCAGGTCTCTCTGCCACGATACCATACTTCCACTGTTAAAAAAAAAAAAGTTAAAAGAGAACAATAATAATAAACTTAAAAAATGCTTGTAATCACAGCTATAGAGAACATTGTTGTCATTCTAGGATGTTCCTGGCTACATAGTCTCCAAACTTTTATCCCAGAGATGCTAGAAGCTACTTCCTATCCTCAAAAAAAAAATTCTTTTCTGCTTAAATTTAACAAGGTTGGTTTATGTTGTTTGCCACTTAGCATCCCAAAAGCATGGTTTAGGTCCTCTACTTCCTCCTGCTCTAATCGTTCTGTGTGTTCACGGAACTCCGGAAGGACTTACAAAAGCTCTCCATGTGTTTGTTTGTTGAGTGCCAGGCACTGTGCTATACACAAAGAGATAATAAACTTCTTAACATGAGTCTTTCCAACTGTTCTCCTAAGCTGGATATTAATTAAGAAATAGTGCACAGTGATCAAATCTTTTGAAAATACTGGACAAATCTTTGTTCACCAGGTTTCTTTTTCTGCAGGACTTCTCAGAGCCTTTATGTACTAATATGCCCTGTGAATCTTAAAAAAGAGATAATACATAGGAATTTCATATTCACATGTTTATATGATGTGGAAGTTTTTTTGAGGATTCTCTTGTGTGAATAATGTCTAATTAAACATGTAAGGGAATGCAGTGATAACAGGGGCTATGAATGAAAGAAAAGGGAGGGATAATTTGACAAAGTTTGATAAAGGCGGTAGGATTTTAAATAGGCATGGGGAAAGAGCAGAAAGGCCATGGCAGAGGAAGATTAGTAAAGGCAGCATTTTTAAAAAATGCTGGCTTCAGATTACTGTCATATGCAATATGTAGCAAAAACCCCTCAAAAAGAAATCTTATAAAGTATCCTCAAATCATAGCATACCCAGGATCTCAGTAGGCCTCATTTTAAAAAAATATTTATTTATGGGCGCCTGGGTGGCTCAGTTGGTTAAGCGACTGCCTTCGGCTCAGGTCATGGTCCCGGAGTCCCTGGATCGAGTCCTGCATCGGGCTCCCTGCTCGGCGGGGAGCCTGCTTCTCCCTCTGACCCTCTCCCCTCTCATGCTGTTTCTCTCTCTCTCTCTCTCTCTCAAATTAAAAAAAAATTATTTATTTATTTTTAGAGAGAGAGAGAGTGAATCATAGCATATCCAGGATCTCAGTAGGCCTCATTTTTTAAAAATATTTATTTATTTATTTTTAGAGAGAGAGAGAGTGAGAGCACATGAGCACGGGGAGGGACAAAGGGAGAGAGAGAATCTCAAGCAGACTCCCTGCTGAGTACAGAGGCAACTCCAGTAGGGGCTGGATCTCACAATCCCGAGATCATGACCTGAGCCGAAACCAAGAGTCAGATGCTCAACCAACTGAGCCACCCAGGTGCCCCAGTATGCCCCCTTTTTAATACAAAAGATTTCAATAAAACAAAAGTGAGATTCAGCTGTAAGTTACAGACTAGAGTCCAAGGTGGAAATCCACTTCCCTCCTGACTTTACAGCAGGAAGGTCTTCAAGGTGCTGGTCATCATCAGAAACAAAGCAACAAATCTTATCTGTGGATGTAGTGCATCCACAGTTGAAATATATCAGGGGCTGTTTTGCTCTACTTCAAAAAATAAATAAAAAGCTGGAGAAAACTGAAAAGAAGATAATTAGAATTGTCAAGAGTATAGAGCAAATTTATATGAGGCATGAATGAAAAAAATATTTAGAGGAAAAAAAAAAGTTAAAAGACCAAAGTTTATATGTCAGTATTTATAAAGTACTTGTTACATGCAGGCCTTGTGCTAAAATAAAATCCTTAAGATATGGATAATGGGACATCAGTTTTCACATTAAATCCTGGAATAGTAAACTAACTTTCTCCTCTTGTTTCTAGAAGCTTGAAGCTTGAAGAAATTGTTTTAGGGTTTAGGGAAAATAAAAAGAAATCCTTGTTTACACAAGCCGATCTATACAGAAAAAACTCATTTTCTTAAAGGATTTCTCAAAGTGTGTTCCATGGTATTAACAGGTCTAAAAATAAAAGGGCTACCTGATTCACCCACGGCTTTTTTTCTGAGGGATTTTGATATGCTACAGAGCATCTTGACTCCCTCCAAGAATATGCGGTATTTCACAAACTTCTTTGATCATTCAGTGTTATTTTGAAACCATATCATGTTGTATAAATGTT
Source organism: Neomonachus schauinslandi (assembly GCF_002201575.2). Taxonomy (NCBI): domain Eukaryota; kingdom Metazoa; phylum Chordata; class Mammalia; order Carnivora; family Phocidae; genus Neomonachus; species Neomonachus schauinslandi. Next base: position 19,173,453 of record NC_058416.1, on the reverse strand, counting down.
GATTCAAGGAATACATTTTGAAAAATGTTCTTAGAGATGATAAATACAGAGCTGGAAGGGGAATTTGTGAGGTCTTACTAGATCATTAGCCTGTGGGTCTGATAACCTAAGGAAAAACTACCTTTCTTTGATTTTCCGTTAGCTTCTAAATGTTCCCAGTGGATTAGAAAGTAGGTATATGTTTATGTTCTTTTATGTATTGCTGAAATCTAAGGGAAAAAGTACCTTTTTAAAATGTTAACCACTCACCTAGTGTCTGTACGTACACTCTACAGTATCCTTACAACATATTATTAGAGAATGGTTCAGAGATGGCCAGTTACTTTCCCAAGATTACACAGTTTGTAAGTGGAGAGGCCCAAACCTAATTCCACAATGTTTGTTGGCATGCTTTGTTTTCCTTCAATTACAATTACTCTTCGTAAGATTAGGGAATATGTGGCTTTATCTAGTTCAGAACTTGTCCTGAAATTTTATGTATTGCAATTTCTTGACACATGTAAGAGAAACCCAAATCTTCCTGTGGTCGGTTTAGATATTCCTTAAGTATTGCCTTAAACATATTACAGAATTCCATTCTCAGCTTTACCCCAAGGAGTCTTATAGAATTTGAACAATAAGTGATCATTACTGGAACACTTAATACATTGATACATTCATGGGAGGAAACACAGACCTGCCTCCTTTTATTGGGTTTAACAAAACCCAAAATGACTTTCATAAAGCAAGATCTTCCCTTTTAACTTTTAAACCCATGTGCACTTTAAAGGAAATTTAATCCACATGTTTCTAAATCATTTGCACTTAATTCATCAAAAGTTTGGTAAGAGCTATTTGATTTCCTAGAAGCCTTTGTTTATAGGATTTTAAAGCCTTCTTTCCTTGAACTAAGAAGTCTCATCTCATAAGGTTCTCCACTGAATTAAGCCACAAATGACTCAAACGCAGGGTCCCTAATCTTGGATTTCCCAAGGAACATCTCCCAGATGGTCCTTTAAAGGCCAGTCTTTCCTTGGCTTCCATTCTATTGCACTGGAAAACCTAGTGCAACATCACAAAAGTGGAACTGAATCTCTACCTTCAGACTATTGTCATTTTTGCTGTGAATGCAAAAAATCTCTGTGAATTCTAGGCCTCCGTGCCTTTGTGGAAGTAACCACAAAACATCTTGTTCTGGAAATCAAATTTTTATTTCTTCAACATTCTTTCTAATTTTATTTCAAAAGTTTCCTGAAAAAAGCTACTAGGGTCTGTAGCCAAGGTGATTGGCCACTGATATATGTTTCTTCTCATACTTTCATTCTTGCTTTTGAGCTGACGATAAAATAACCTAAAAGGAGGAAAGGAATAGAAAACCATTTAATTTTGCTACTTACTAGAAAAATGACAACCAAATTTCTTGTTAGAGAATTGGGAGTTTGATGTCCTTCATAATCAAGTATGTTCAGAAGGTCTAGGGCAGGGATCCCTGGGTGGCTCAGTCGGTTAAGCATCTGCCTTTGGCTCAGGTCATGATCCCAGGGTCCTGGGATGGAGCCCCCATCAGGCTCTTTGCTCAGCAGGAGAGTCTGCTTCTCCCTCTGCCTGCCGCTCCCCTTGCTTGTGCTCTCTCTCTATCTATTTCTATCTCTCTGACAAATAAATAAATCTTAAAAAAAAAATAAGGTCCAGGGCAAAATGCCTCAGGATATGGCAGTAGTAATTAATAATTATACTAAAAATGACTATTAATTTAATTTGAGTTGAGGGTGTATTTGCTAATAATTTGTATACCACTTTTACAAGGCCCTTTCCCCAAATTCTTTAGACGATTCTTCAAGATTACAATAATCATTAATTAATATCGGCATTAATTAATATTATCATCAATAAAAACTAATATTTATTTGCTATGTGCTAGAAACCATAGTATCTCTCTTTGTACTCGTAGTTGAACTATGAGGTAGATGGTATTACTATGCCTCTACATTTCTGTGGCCAGGAATTCCACTAGAATACCTAGTATTGGTCAGTTACAGAAAAATATCTTAGCATCTTCATTAAGGAAGAAAAGACTTTTGATAAGAGACTGGACCCAAGCTTAGAAGTTATTTCTCCAAGGCAACAACTTTAACCTTCTTTAAAATTGTTAAAAGACTCAACTAGAGGAATTGTTTACAGATTTCTCAAAATATTTGCTGAGGTTCAGGAAAATTTGCACTAGGAAGGCAGAGAACAGGTTAGAAGTTGAAAAGAAGAAAAGATGAAGTAGCTTGAATAGATAAACAATGTGTTATCTAATTAGCTTTTAGCATGCTGTTGATCCCTTAATTAATCCATTATTTGTGGTCAACTCAGACCCCTCCCAATTCCTGCTCCTTTAGCCCAGCACATTCTAGTGTACTGAGGAAAATTAGATCATCTTTGTTTGGCTAATTTGCCAACTTGGTTTGAATGGGGTTTACAAGCAGAGGGGAGGACCTGAATTGTGGAGGTAACAGTGGGGACCTTTTAGAGGATGTGGTGAAAGCAAGGTGTGAGAGATGAGAAATTGATGGAGAAAACTAAATTTGATGGGAAGACCAGAGGTTGTCTAATCAAGAGTAAGAATTTTGTGTTCTGGATAGGGTTTGATGTGAATGTTTTCCCCCCTCTGCATGAGATGTTAACCGCTTTGTCCAATACACTATGGAGTTGGAGCTCTAGAGTGCACTCATGAGCTGAATTCTGCTTCAAACCAAGTTTACAGGGCAAGAACAGAAGTTGCTCAGACTGGGCCCTACACACAGGAGTTACAGATTCATTCAACGTATTCATCAAGTGCTGACTCTGTACCATGTGCTAGATCCTGGGGATACTATGTGAATAAGATAGGTTTTGGTCCCCAAGAAATCTACAGTCATGTGTACAACACGAGCACATAGACAAATTTAATACAGCATGGGAAGAGTTAAGAGGTAGGTACACATGGGGTGCTTGGGAACATCTGTGGAGGGTGCCACTCTCCTAGTAACAGGTAATGTGAACTGATGGCAGGAAGGTGGGAGAGACTCTCTAGCCCTCCATGGGAACCCTCTCTGAAAACTAAGAAGTTGGTGATGGATTTTGGAGGCTGTGGGGACTGAAGTTTTAGAAGTTTCATCTTGGAGAACAACTAGAGACAAATGTGAAAATTGCCACCAGCCCAAAAGGAAGGCCTAGCTACTATGTGGCACAAACCTGCAATCTTTTCTGACATTTTTAGCAGTGTTTAGAAATCACTGAGTAGATTTTCAAAATAATGTCCCTCCCCTTTTAGTTACAACATGCTTTTAATAGAGAAACATTTTCCGTGTATCAAGAAAGGGTACATGGATGGATTTGGCCACAGGTTAGGGATGGGAAAGCCTGGTTCATTTTCCTGTGTTTTCTCATGGTGGTGACTTCAGGGATTTTAGTCTAAGGTTTGCCCCATTAAAGAGTCCTGAAAGCCCACTCATCTTCTCCTTGGTCTACAACCCAACACAATAAAATCACATGATTTAACACTGACCAGAAACAAAAATATCTGCCCTTAGTGTTCACAAGGATCTTCATTGCTTCCCGTCTTACTCAGTTTGGGGTGCTATAACAAATTACCATGGCCTGGGGGGGCCTAAACAATAGGTATTTATTTCTCACAGTTCTAATGGTCTGGTAAGCACAGATCAGGTGTCTGGAGAGGGCCCACTTCCTAGCTTATAGATGGCTGTCTCCTCATTGCATCCTCACATAGGGAGAACAGAGAGAAGCAAGCTCCCTTGGGACTCTTACAAGGTCACTAATCCCACTCATGAAGGCTTCACTCTCAAGACCATGTCAAATTTAATTACCTTCCAAGATCCCCATCTCCTAATATCATTACATGGGGTGGAGGGAGAAATACGGCTTTGGCATATGAATTTGGGGGGACACAAACATTCAGTCTGTAACTCTTTCCTTGACTCTGGGTGTTGCAGATAAATGAGACCACCATGAAGCCTGATGTGAAGGGTTTGGCAGATTCATATGTTTGAACTGGAAGCATAACTGTGTCATCATTTTATTTTAATTAAAAAAACTTTAGTCTCTTTTTTTGTTGGATGCAATTGCGTAAGGCCACTACACAGCGCAACTCCGTGGAAATGAGCTTTTGAAACTGTTTAATACTGTGTGGCACGTGGCTCAGCCTGTCATCAACACAACATTGCCCCTGACTCCCCAAGCCTGAAAGAGAGACAAAACATTCTGTAATTGGAGATTGCTTTGAATTAGTTTTAATTTGATTAGTAATATCCCAGAAGGCTACACTAGTATATAGAGATTATGGACAATTAAAGCTGTGATCAATTAGATCTAAATTGTTAGTCCATTAAGAGGCACTAACTAGAACTCTGATTTTCAAAGTCTTTTTCCCTAATCCTCCCGCCCTAGTGTTCCTCATGATGACAGACAAAAGCTTTTCCTATTACTCCTGTATTATTCCATACATTTAGTCAAATCCACTCGTTTGCATTACTTAGGAGCATGCGACCAGATATCCTAGGTATAAATAATGTTTTAAAAATCTTTGCAAATGCAGCACACTTCCTTTTTATCACCATCATAAAACAAATAAAAATAATCATCAGAATGGCTTTAGCAATCCAGAATATGCAGACCATGTGTGCAGTACAAGGACCTATCATCTCTGGATAAATTAGGTACAAATGTCCTCAGATTAGTTTGTAAAAGCTTTAGAGCAATGTCTTCAAAGGGCACTTGAACTTTAAAGATATGAAGTGAGAAATAGCAATGTAGAAAAATCCTGACTTCAAAACTACACTTTATCCTTTTTCTTTTTCTATATTTAGTAATAAACTCAGAAAAAAAAAAATATCTGCTAGCGGAATTTTCAGGAACACATTTCAGTTGGCCTCTGTTCAGGCCTTATATCTTCATCCAGGTCAAAAATATCTCTTTTATATTTCCCAGTGAAATCCTCCCAAGCCTTCAAGGCACAGCTCACGTGCTATCTTCTCCAAGAAGCTGTCCATGTTCCACCCAGAAAATGGGCCCCTAAACTCCCATAGGCCTTTATCTATGGGGACCCTTCCAGTTATGTTGCGATGTTCTATGTACACTCCATATATTTGGCATAGTGTCCTGGGCCCAGAAGGCACAAATAAATATTTGCTGAATTTATCAATAATTTACTAAATTCAAATTACTAAGCAAGTTTAGCCTTATGGCCTTTAGAAGATTACATATATCCTCTCTCTTTTTTTATTACTAAAAAGAAGTCCAAATTTGAGTTTCATTGAAATTTATTAGTATACTTGTGACCTGGATACATCTGCAAAAATATCTGGTTGTCCACTTAAGAAGGTTAGTAGATTAGATGGGCCACACCCTAGAATGACAAAGATGCTCTCAAGCTGTGATTAGGAGTAGATATGCTACATAGCCTTTATAGGGCTTGACATTTGGAGGTATTTACCTACAACCTCTTGATAATTTATGGAATCTTATGTTCAGGGGACAAAGTCTGTATATGTGTGAGTTTTATATATATTTTGTGTGTAACAGAAAGTAAAAGATTTCAGGCAATGGTTTTTATTTGATTATACATTTCACAGGAGAACACCTATTTCTTTTAAGGCAATTGTACCCAGGTAACGCAAACAGCAAAGGGATTGAAGATGCTAACAAGAGAGGAAGGTTGTCTGACTGTGTCTGTGATGACATCCAAAACGACCGCTTTCCAAGTTCAAGACTCTTATCTACATTTAATAATGAATGCTCCATAAATGTTAACAATAATCATTTGAATTTCTGGAAGGAGCCACTGACAAAGGATGCAAGAGTAATAGTTTAGGTAGGGAATCATAAGATTAGGGTTTTAATTCTACCACCATTCCATTGGAATTTCTCTTTATTATAATTGTAAAATAAGGTCAACATTTACTTTGATGCATTTACAGAAATCGAAGGGCCCACTATCATTGCAATACAGTGGGGGGCAGGGAGTACGAGAAGTGACCTTAGTGAGACCAAGCAAGAAAAGTCACTGGGGAGGAGCAGAGGTTCACTGGGAAAGATGTCCCGGTAGAGATAAGAAAGACAGAAACCAGGGGAGGACACTGAAATTGGCCTGCATTCCATCCCCAGCTTTGCCATATCACTTTGTTGATATTGTTTCACTTACTTGAGATTCTGTTTCCATAATTCTTGAAGCCTAAAGATCAGGGAAAGAAAGGGAGTTAAAATTAAGTTAGTGGGAAGAAATTATGAACGATTTGAGTTGGCAAGAACCTTAGTAATTGTATAGGGGTCAGCAAACTTTTTCTTCAAAGAGCCAGATGGTAACTATTTCTGGCTTTTCAGGCCCTGTGATCTCAGTTATAATTACTCAGCTTCTCCATGTTAGCTCAACAGCAGCTATAGACAATACATAAACGAATGGGTGTGGTTGTGTTCCAATGAAACTTTATTTATGGCACTGAAATTTGAATTTATTATAATTTTCACATGTCACAACATATTCTTCTTTTGATCTTTTATCAAGGACTTAGAAATGTAAAAGCTATTTTCAAATCATACAGAAGTAAGCATCAGGCCAGATTTGCCCACAGTCGGTCGTTTGCCATCTCCTAGTCTCATCCCACCTGCTTATTTACATATACAGAACAGAGGCCTGGAGGGGAGATGACTCGCCTGAAGTCACACGGCGAGTATCATGGACAATTTTCTTCTCCTGACCAGACTTGCTCCTTTCATCTCATTTTGGGAAAGAAAGAAAAAAAAGGGAAACACGATTGATAGGGCATAGTGCTAGGGGTTGGATTGTTGAAAACTTACAATGTTGGCTTGCAGAACATAGTGGTACATTGTAGGGTATCTCTGTGATTGTGGACATTCCAGAGACCAATAGGGCATTGATCTGATGGGGTAAATGCTCATGTTTGTGGAAATACTGTTATCTGCTACCACTAGAAACCTCACCAAGACAGCAGCTCAGAGACCATGTAAACTTTTTAGCAGAAAAAAAGGTATATTTTTTAAATGGTGCCAAGAACATACAAAATGTGATTCTGCCCCAAAGCAAACTCCTACATTTGCCCCTGAAAATAAGATCTCATAAATTATCAAATGGTTTTATCCAATTTCTTTCAAACTTTATATAAAGCCCTATTAATATTAACTCCCAAGTGTGTTGTTAACTATCTACTCTTGGTCACAACTTCAGATACATTATTGTAATTTACTGCTTTCAATGGGATATTTCTCTAATTCCTAATCTTTTTGAGAAACTAGAATTAAAGGCTATATTAAAAGGCTAACTAGGGGCACCTGGGTGGCTCAGTCGGTTAAGCGTTTGCCTTCAGCTCCGGTCACGATCCCGGGGTCCTGGGATTGAGCTCCGCGTCAGGGTCTCTGCTCAGCAGGGGAGCCTGCTTCTCCCTCTCCCTCTGCTGCTCCCCCTGCTTGTGCTCTCTGTTTTTCTCTCTCTGTCAAATAAATAAATAAAATTTTTTAAAAATATAAAAATAAAAAATAAATAAAAGGCTAACTAGTACTTTGGCACCTGCTGTGCTGTCTAACATTGGATTAAAGATTCCTTCCATCTTCAAATATTCCTGATGTGGCCAACCCAGGCCCAACAGAGGCTGTTCGTCCAAGGTCGTATATCTGGATGCAGTTCTCATGGCCAAGGACATACAGTGCCATTACCACCATTGTACAGATGAGGAAATTGAAGTTCAAGCAGCTGAAGCAAAACCCATAGCTCATTAGTGCTATACTTGGGAAGGAATGCTATAAGAAGACTAATTCCCACACAGGGCATAAGAAGTTAATGTTGTAGCTCCCCAATGGCATTGAATTTCATTAATTTGGTGTTAATATTTCCAGTGTGAAGCATTCTAATGAAGTGTTTATTCAGTGAGAGGAGGAGTAGGGTTGATCCTCGGTGTTTTAACCACCACAGCAAAAGATTCAGAATTTCTTCTATTTAATGATTTGTGGGGCATCCTGCACTGCTGGGATATACAGATGTTTCTGTGTAAGAAATACCAACTCAAGGGAACAAAATTCCATTTTGGAAGTGATTATTTGTGCTGCAAAAGGATTCTTAACAAAAGATTTGTATTCTGTTTCCACTAAATAGCGAGTTAGTTAAGAGCATTCATAATATGATTTTATCTATGAAAATATTTGATTGATAAAATTAACAAATGGATCCATTTATTGGTTGTTATGAGATAAATGATAAATAGATAGATAGATAGATAGATGATAGATAGATAGATAGATGAAGAGTGAATGGAACCAAACTGAAAATGGAACCAAAGACTGAAGACTGGATGGAACCAAATGGACAGACCAATGAGTGATAGAAGAAGTTAGAAAAATAGAGATTCTTTGAAGGTAGTATCCCATTCCTCCCAAGCCATGGAAGCCCGGAATAGAGGTTGAAGCACAAAGACCAGTCTTTGCTGAAATAAGTCATAATGGGGAAACCAAATCTCTAATCTTTGGAAACATTCATATTTTGGTGAAATTTGCTTTTCTGATATCTCCACCTCATCTTTGTTCTATTCTAGCGAACAACAAAGAACAGGTTGCCCCTATTCCTCAAATTATCCTGATAATTACATGAAGACAACTTCTACTTTAAAAAAAAAAATCATACCCACTTCCTTGTTTCTTACAAAACATGATTTTCAAACTCCCTTCTCCCTTCAATTTGTCCTCTTCTGGACAATTCTGTTCTAATTTGTCACTGTCCCTCTTACATCTAGGGAACCAGCACTGAAAACAAACTTAATAAATGTGTTCCGAAGACCCCCAAGCAAGATCTGGACACTCTGCTTGCATTAATGCAGTCTAAGGAAAGAGTTCTTTGAGTCGTAAGCCTCTGCTCCTGCAAAAGGGTCACTGATTTACTTTTGACAGTTTTGAGCCAACATTATAATACTTGGTCCACATCTGCCAGTACTGTTTTCAATGAGTGACTGTTATGAAACATTTAATTTTAAAGCATTTTCTTTTACATTTGGTATTAATTCAAAAGAAAATAGGGGTACCAATAAATCAACTCCGTGAATGTTTACACGTACATACAATGGAGCTGTACATGTTTCCCATACATGGACCTCTAATTCATTGAGGGAAACTAGCTCAGGGGCACTTGCCCACGGAAAGACCTTGGACTAACACAGATACCAGTGGATTGTTTCAGTGCTGTTAACTGAAGTGGAAATTCTGGTGACGAGAGACTTCTGTTCATGTGAAATTGGCCTGTGCAAAATGTGATTTCAAGATGGCTTTTGGTGGAAACCTGCTGTTTCCATGCCACCGGCTTATTACTCACATTTTAAAATGTACTCCATGCTAGGCAAGACTTACGCATGTTCAAGCACTTAAAAATTATTATGGCTGTCTTTTCATTAAAATGTTTCAATAGCCGTGTGAAACTCATGAAATTAAAAACATGAAAAATATCTGGGTGATAAACTTGTATACAAAATTTCGATTAAGCAAGGTGACCTGGGCTTCCATGACAAAAGACTTAAAAAAAATTCATGTCAAATGATGTTTAGTTCAATTCAATAAAAGGAGAGGGTGTGTGTATGCAGGGAGTGGGTGGGATGGTGGTGGTGGAAAAAGTAGGCAATCCATAGTTGTTTTAACAGTCCTGGTTATGTTGTTCGACTGTACCTATGGCAGAGAGAAGACACAATACTCATCGATACCCATGGGTTGTCTACAGGCATGACCTTTCTGTGAAAAACAGGATCTATGGCCCTTGTTTTCTTATTTACTTTATTACTACTTCCCTGTATGCTGGCCTGCCTTTGTAATCCAATGTGAACCCCTAACTGCTGGACCAAGAATGACATAAACATGTGGCTCTTAAATTGGGCCCATGGCAGAGCTCAGTAATCATCCTTGACTGGTATTATTCCTATTGGTCCTTGATACAAGATCATACTCACTCTCAATATGAGGTTCTTGGAGCCAGTATACACAATTGGTGTAAGAATTTGCCATTCTCATTCAATCTCATTCAGGGAGTCCATTTCCTTTTAGTGGTCTCCTTCCTCCACCTTTGTTCTCTTTAAGCAAAGACTTCTAAGGAATCTTTATTCATCCTGGACTAGTGCATTCCTGTCAACTCCAATCCAAGGGCTGGAAGACTAGATAAATTAGAGTAATAGGTGAAATATCAAGAAACAATGGGCAGCCAGGGAATGAAGGCAACCTGAAGGAGTCTTAAATAATCCCCAGTATCCTCCATTATGTCATTTTATTTTGCAATAGCTGGGTCTTATGTTTGCCAGTGAGTGTGCTAAAGAAAGCAAATAGTTGGAACAGGAAGATCTAGTCCCATTCAGGAAAAGTCTTTTCTATGTTTTAGTGGAGTAAAAACACTAAAGCATGGCTCATCCTTGCAGAATTGTAGCCCAGCAAATGCCGACGTGATGGATATCGGTGCATCTTAATTAGCAGGAGATGATGTCAATTAGTCTTTCTTTCTATTCTTTTAAAATTTTTATCAAATAATTTTATTCGTAAAGTTAGTTATCTTTTGCAATTCTTGCTGGCTTGCACTCCCTCCCTCCCTCCTTCCCTCCTTCCTTTCTTTTTCTATTTACTTGAGTATTTTCTCCCACTCATGAACATTTGGGAGAAATTAAGCCAATTCAGGGATGACATTTCATGAAAATTACACCTAGTAAGATAAAACATATTTTGTCCCCTTTTTGGATGCTTGAATTAGAACTAAGCAAATAAACACAGGTGGGAGGTGTCACTCATGCAACAGAAATTACTATACACTGACATCTACCTCAATATACCACAACTATTATTTCCTACATTGGAAAAGGCCTTGAACACTCACCATTGCTGTGGGTGGCGTCATCGTTATAACAATAGCTAATGTGTATTGAACGCTCACATTATACCAGGCATGTTACATGCATTACCTCACTTAATCCCTAACAAACCTACAAAGTAGAAACTTTTCAAATGTCTAATTTAGTGCTGGGGACATTGAAGCTTAGAATGGTTAAAAGTCTTGTCCCAATGTCTCTGTTACCAAGTGGTGGAGAAGGATTTTAAACCAAGTCGGCTTGCCCCAGATCCAGAACCCTAAATCACTCTGCTTTAGTGCCTCCATGAATATAGTAGGAGAAAGGATTTCTCTCCCACCTCCGTCATAAATAAGCTTTTGTCTACGAGTTTATTACTGCTACCTGTAAGAAATGAGATACATAATGATATGAATAGATTAACTCAAGTACATTTGACTCCAAATTAGGAGGTGCTAAGCATTGTTGATAAACTACTAGCTCACCACCCTAACTCCACATTTCCTAAGAAGTCAGAAGGAAGTTACAACCTCTCTTAAATCTCTGGATGTGCAGGATGATAATTTCCCAATAAACTAAATCCTGCTACTATCAGAAGATTTGAAATTTTCTAACGATTATTACCGATGCCTCTAAACAACATGGGTTGGAGACAGCCAATCAAAAGCCTTGGCTGGGTTATGCTTCAGTTTTATTTCCAAAAGGTAACTTAGCAGAAAGGGAGTAACTATTTATTATTTTCTGTCATTTTTATATCATTTTTTGCTATGCATATTGTGCAGTAATTGCAGGAAATTAAATTTGAATCTTGTGACACAAGCATGTTGTGAATATCATAAAAAACACATATGTTCATAAATGGCAAAAAAAAAAGAAAAGAAAGGTGATAAAAATTACATTTAGAAAACTTTTACAATCTTTCAGAACGATGGAAAAGAGAATGTTTTAAGGTTCTTTGTTCAGGCCGAATCCAAGGCTGAAGTGCTTTCAGGAGGCTTGGTGGGCATCTCTGTGTTACTGCTGTTTTCTCCAGGGCCTTTTAAATTGTATCATATGAGCAAGAGGCCATTTGAAATCCCACAGAGAGGACTGGCTTGAGAAGAAGCCCCAGCCATGTGGAGTAGATCCAGAGCCTGTGGAGGAAGCCATTTTTAATTCACCACACAGAAGTGAGAAGAGACAGAAGATCATCATAACTCTTTTGGCTTCTGCTTTTGTTGTGTCTTTTCTCCTTTGTGGCACCTGCTACCACTCTCCCGGCTGCCTTTTCCCTCTATCTGATCCTTTTACTGCTATTGTGGAAACGTTCATGAAGCTGAATGCTCGCATCCTACTGTCTGGTTTGACCTGGAGTCAACCTTAGCACTTGACATGCTGGAAAAGCAAGTGACCGTCTCCTGAATGCTGGCATCAATACCATCTCACATCCAGCTGTCATTTTCTGATTTCTCTGGGTCCCTGGGAGGCTCTCTGGGGTTTGCAATAATCTCCCTTGACATTTTCCGATGCTGATGGCAGAAAATGAATTCATCCTAACATATTTGCACAATTATAAACCACTAGTTTTACCAAATGAATGCCATCCAGAGTTGGCAGTTTATGTAAGCACCCAACTCTCTTCTGGCCCAAATCCTCTATCAACCATCCAGACAGTATTGATGGTCCCGATCGATTCTAAGCTTTGCACGAAGAGTTCTCTGATGATTTTATTTTGCAGTAGTTCCTCCTTTTGAAGTCCTTAGTGATTGAGTTATTCATTTCAGTTTAACTGTTAAGCATTAATGACTAGGATTTTTTGTAAAAATTTCAAATCTTTGTGAGTAAGAACTAAGTCTTAATTATCCCTTAGATCCTGCAGGATCTTTAAGCAATATCTTCATCTTCATCGAAAGCCACACTTAGCCTATTTACCTTCCCCCACCAGCCCTGCTGCTTTCCTTGTTACTGTTGCTGGTGCTACCATTGTTCCAAGTACTCAGGCCCAAATCTTACAAAAGAAGTCTGGATTTCCTGTGTCCATTATGCCCCATAGCTAATAAGTCACAAAGTTCTGTAGATTGGCAATTTTTATTTTTTTTAAAATTTGATTTAGTTGTTTGTGTCTAGAATCCCTTTGTCAAAAGAAATTTTAGAAGAAAACCCAATCTGTAAGAAAAACAGAGATGGTGAGAAGAGGCTGAACTGAGAGCCTTGAGCCTACAATAGCAGCCCTCCCAGAACCTCTGAGGCTGAGTGCTCTTTGAAAGTTCACAGTTGTAGAGTTGATCTCCAGGTTGCCAAAAAGCAGGATGGGATGGTGAAAAGAACCTTGGCATAAATCAAAGGATCTGAACTGAGCCTTGATTTTCTTGTATTCTCACTCACATCACCTGGTTGTTATAAGGATGAGATCCTGTGTGTGAAAGCACATTGTAAACTGGCAAAGGCCATGTCAATTTAGGGAACCATTAATTCTTTCCTGATCCCCAGAGTCCCATTCTCCGCATCCTACCCACCATCTAATCTAACCACTCTTTCCGTATTCATCCTCCTCAAGTACATCTGTTTTCATATCCTTGACTCAGAAATGTCTGACAACCACCAGTGGCTAACTAACTTAAGAATGAGCATCGCAGCTTATGATTTAAACCCCTTCATGGTGAAGTTAACTTCCCTTTCCAATATTAGCTGCCACCATTCTTCCACATTATCCTGCTGCTTTAGCAAAATCACCCAACCACTCCTTTGTAAAGGCACTGCCTTTTCCCCATCTCTCAGCCTGTGCCCTGTCCCCTGTGGCACTATGCCCGAAATGCAATCCATGCTTCAAGTCCTGTCCTCAGTACTTCATACCCAGTGAAGCCCTTCCTGAAGCCAGCCCCCACTTCTCTCTCCTCAGATTCCTATCAGAAGTCAGGATAAATCCTCAGGTATCCCTGAAATGCAGAAAAATGTAGGATTTCAGTCACTGTAGAGAGGTAATAACAATTTATGAAATTTTCTCATCAGAGCTTAAGAAATTAAAGGGAAGAGTTAGGTTTGTGAAAACCATCTCTCTTTTTTAAGAAAGGTAGAACCTTTACTTGAGGATAATTTTTCTCAGTTTGTAATCTTCTCCTCCTTTCTGCTGAAAGACTGAAATGCAAGTCAGAGAATGCCGTTTTGGCAAATGAGCCCTGCCGTTCTGGGCTCCGTGAAGATTTTTCTTTTCTGTAAACTTCTCTTTCCTAAATGAAAGAGTGCTGGTATCTGTGCACAAAAATACTTCATTTTTTTAAATGCTGCCCATTTATCAATATATAATTTAGGCTTAAAGAAGAGAAAAGCAGGCTGAATTGGAGAATATATGTAACAGAAAAAAATTGTCACTTCAAGGTATAAAAGAGAACAGAGCCATCTGCCACAGAGAGCGGTTCTTATCTGTGTTTGATGTGGTAACTAAAAGAATTTGTGGAAAACTAGTGATGAGACAGAATAACTCAAATAGGCTTTAAAAAATCTCATTCATTTAACTATTTCATAGAGATCTTAAGTAACTTATTTAAATAAATAGTGCTTGTTTTTAAATGATCAGACCTTTTGTACATAATTATCTGCTTATGTTAAAAGCAATTTTCTTTTCTTTTTTTTTTAAGGATTTTATTTATTTATTTGACAGAGAGAGACACAGCGAGAGAGGGAACACAAGCAGGGGGAGTGGGAGAGGGAGAAGCAGGCTTCCCACCAAGCAGGGAGCCCAATGCGGGGCTCGATCCCAGGACCTTGGGACCATGACCTGAGGCAGACGCTTAACGACTGAGCCACCCAGGTGCCCCTAAAAGCAGTTTTCTTTTAAATACTTTAAATCTTTTCTTGTTGCCATCCTTTACACTGTATCCTTGTTCTTTCTTTTTCTAATGAAGACAGAGTCAACTGAGTAAAGATAAACTTATTCTATTATCATTTGTGTGATTTCTCTCATCAATTAGAGGGTTTGAATCAATAATGTTCTACTCCAGGATACCTGGAAACATGATATTACATGGAAACTCCCCCTGAAACTTTCTATTTTCCTCTATCAGTTAGACAGAGAAAATACTTATATTTTTACAGCACTGTCATTCACTTAGGTAACCTTGGAGACTCAGTGGTGAACTGGAATGTCCAAACCATTATTTTGGAGATGTGCTAAGGACCAGAACTCTCTGTTAGCTCACAGGAAATCAATTATAGGTGCTGTTGGGGGAAGAGGCAAATTGAAAAATAATAACAACACTTCTGCTTCTGCCTAAGGTGAAATAACAGGGATCAGATTTATCTTCCTGCCTGAAACAACAAGACAAGAACAAGAATAAAAACAAACAAAAAAACCCAACATCAATACCAACCAAGTATGTGAAACAATGGTTTTCAAGATACTGGCCAACAAGCTATTAAATAAAGTTTAAACCAAATTAAGTAAGCCAGCTATACAATTGCCCCCAGATTACCACTTGAGAGAATTTCTAGGTTACAGTACAGGGGGAGGGGAGCCCAGACTGAACCAAGTGGAGTCCCTGAGTTGAGGAGGCAGAGCTAAGAAAGTTCAAGAGGGCTGGATTATACAGGGCAGAGTATGGGTAAAGAGAGAACTGCACAGAGAAGGAACTCTGGACATTTACAGAGGGCTTCCTCAAATATTTAGCTAAGTGCTGACCAGATCATGTATGTGAAGAAATTACTCCAGGCCAGGAAAAGACCCACCTGAAATGATTAGAGGTACTAATGCTTCACATTCACACAGAGTTGAAAGTACTACCTGTTTCCATTAGCCAGATTGGAGAGTCCCTTGATTCACAGGGTATTGGGGAGGGTATACAGATGGATCTTGCCTCAGTAGTGGAGAATAATTAACCCTCCCACAAGTACTGTTATTATTTTGCCTAACAAATCTTAAAAGTAAGACTGGAAAGGATGAAATTGTTAATAAGTAACTTAGGTTGCAGAACAAAAATCAAGAGTATAAGAATACAAAATTTTCAGTACCCAAAAAACGTAAAAATCTGGTATCCAATCAAAAATTACTGAGCATGACAATGGAAGGAAAATATAACCACTGATGAGGAGAAAAAAAATTAATTGAAAAAGGACCAAAACTGACCTAAACATGAGAATTAGCTTACAAGGACAGTAATATAGTTATTATAACTATATTCCATATGTTTACTAAGTTAAGTAGAAAAAAATGAACTATTGACATGGATTCAGACATACACACTACAATGTGAGGTGAAAAATATACTGGGTTAGACATCACAAAAAAAAAAGATTAGTGAACTTGAAGACACAGTGATAAAGGAAAGGAAACACAGAGAGAAAAGAGAATTTTTAAAAATGAAGAGAGCATCAGTGAACTGTGGAACAATTTTAAGTGGTCTAATATAGGTTTAAGTGGAGTTCCCAAAGTGGGGGAGGGATATTTGAAGACACGCTGGCTGATATTTTTCCAAATTTGTTGAAAACTATAATCTGAAGAGCTAAGAGCCTCCATGAGCCTTAAGCACAAGAAATACAGAGAAAACCACACCAAGGAACATCATAATCAGGTTACTAAAAAACAGTGATAATGAGAAAATCTTCAAAGTAGCCCAAGGTGGAGAAAAACACTTTACATGCTGAGGAACAAATATAAGAATGGCCGTACCTTTCTCATTTAAAACAATGCAAGTGAAGACATGAGGCATAATTTTAAAGTACTGAAAGAAAAAAAAAAGTTCAACCTAGATTTCTATACCCAGTAAAAATGTCTTTCAGAATCAAAGGCAAACTGAACACATTTTAAACATATAAAAGGTGAAAGAATTCATCACCATCTGATTCGCACTAAAAGAAATGTTGAAGTCTTTCAGACAGAAGAAAAATAACACCAGATGGAAATAAAAATTTAATCAAAGGAATGGAGAGGAGAGGACTGGAAATGGTATCTACAATGGTAAACCGATAAATGTTTTAAGTAATATTTGAATTATGTTAACATGTAACTGTTTAAAGAAACATAATAAAAATTTACTGTGGGTGTTATATCTAAAAGTGAAGTGTCTGAGATCAGTGGCACAAAGTATGACAGAGGAGAAATGGTAGGATACCATTGCAAAGTTCTAGTACTATATGTGAGTGGTGTACTATCATTTGAATACAGGAAGTTGTATAACATTACCTAATAAGTTAAAAATCTGTATTATGACCCTAAAGCAATCACTAAAATAACAAAATAGAAAGTCTTAGCTAAAAGTCAACAAAAAAAGATAACAACAAAGTTATAAAAAAAAATATTGTTAATCCACAGGAAGTCAAAAAAAAAAAAAAAAAGAGGGAAAGGGAACAGAAAACAAATGAGATAAATTGAAAACAAATGACAAGTTGATAGATTTAAATCCAACCATATGAATAGGCATATTAAATTTCAGTGGTCTTAATGCCTCAGCTAAAATGCAGATGTTGTATAATTAGATAAAAAATCAAGACCCTACTTTATGTTGTCTATAAAGACAGCATTATTTATTTATTTATTTGTTTGTTTATATTTTTTAAGTATTGCTGATACACACGCTACATAGTTTCATTTGTACAACATAGTGATTTAACAAATCTGTATGATATGCTATGCTCACAAGTGTAGCTTGCATTTGTTACCATACAACGCTATAGCAGTCTCATCGTCTGTATTCCCTATGCTGTGCCTTTTATTCCTGTGACTTATTCAATCCATGATTGGAAGCCTGTATCTCCCTCTCCCCTTCATCCATTTTGCCCATCCCCTCACCCCTTTTCCCTCTGGCATCCATTAGTTCATTCTGTATGTATAGGTCTGATTTTGCTTTTTGTTTATTCATTTGTTTTGGATGGTTTTTTTTTAGATTCCACATGTGAGTAAAATCATATGGTGTTTCTCTTTCTCAGTCTGGCTTATTTCACTTAGCATAATACCCTCTAGATCCATCTGCATTATTTCAAGTGGCAAAATCTCATCCTTTTTTTTTTTTTATGGTTGCATATTGTTCCATTATATATATAACACACACACATATATATATATAATACATACACACATATACACACACACATATATGTATATATGTATCACATCTTTCTTATCTATACATGTATATATGGACACTTAGGTTGCTTCCATATCTTGGTTATTGTAAATAATTCTGCAATAAATACAAGGGTGCATTTATCTTTTTGAATTAGTGTTTTTGTTTTCTTTGGGTAAATACCCAGTAGTGGAATTATTGAATCATCTTTATTTCTATTTTTAATTTTTTGAGGAACCTCCATACTGTTTTCCTAGTGATTGTACCAATTTATATTCCCACTAACTGTGTATGTTGGTTTCTTTTTCACCACATCCTTGCTAATACCTGCTATTTCTTGTCTTTTTTATTTTAGTCATTCTGACAGGTGTAAGATGATATCTCAATGTGGTTTATATTTGCATTTCCCTGATGATTAGTGATGTTGAGCATCTTTTCATGTGTCTGTTGGCCATCTGTATGTCTTCTTTGGAGAAATGTCTATTCAAGTCATCTGCCCATTTAATACAATTAAAAATTGGATTATTTGTTTTTTTGGTGTTGTGTTGTATAAATTATTTATTTGGATATTAACCCCTTATTAGATATATCATTTACAAATATCTTCTCCCATTCAGTATGTTGCCTTTGTGTTTTGTGGATAGTTTCCTTCACTGTGCATAAGCTTTTTATTTTGATGTATTCCCAATAGTTTATTTTTGCTTTTGTTGCCTTTGCTTCAGGAGACATATCTAGAAAAGTGTTGCTATAGCCAGTGTCAGAGAGATTACTGCCTATGTTCTCTTCTAGGATTTTTATAGTTTCAGGTCTCATATTTAGGTCTTTAATCCATTTTGAGTTTATTTTTGTGTATGGTAACCCATACAAGAAGTGTTTGAGAAAGTGGTTCAGTTTCATTCTTTGGCTTGTAGCTGTCCAGCTTTCCTGGCACCATTTAATAAAGAGATTGTCTTTTCCCCATTATTTATTTTTGCCTTCTTCATCATAGATTAATTGACCATATAAGTGTGGATTTATTTCTGGGCTCTCTATTCTGTTCTGTTGATCTATGCATCTATTTTTGTGCCAGTACCATACTATATTGATGATTACAGCTTTGTGTAGTATATCTTAAAATCTGGAATTGTGATACCTTCAGGCTTGTTCTTCTGAAGATTGATTCAATCAGAGTTTTTTGCATTTCCATACACATTTTAGTATTATTTGCTCTTTTTTTGTGTGAAAAATGCTACTGGTATTTTGATAGGGATTACATTGAATCATAGATTGCTCTGGATAGTATGGACATTTTAATAATTAAAGATGGCACTTTAAATGTAAAGTCACAAATAAGATAATAGTAAAAGGATAGAAATGATATGCCCCTCTATGACTTATCAGAAAAAAAGCTGGAATTTACTTATCAAAAGACAAAGTAGATTTCAAAGCAAATACACAAGGGATAAAGATGGTTATTTTGTTGTAATAAAAGGGCCAATTCCAGGGTGCCTGGGTGGCTCAATCAGCTAGGTGTCCAACTCTTGATTTGGGCTCAGGTCATGATCTCAGGGTTATGGGGTAGAGCCCCGCAGCGGGCTGGGCATGGACACTCAGTGTGGAGTTTGCTTGAGATTCTCCCTCTCCCTTTGCCCCTCCCCCAACTCAAGCATGTAAAAAAAAATTTTTTTTAAAGGACCAATTCCTCAAGAAGACATAGCAATCTATATATTATTTGACAGAGTAGTCTCTTGTCAACTTGAGGTCTCCCGTTTCCTGGTATTGTATCTAAGTTGTCAGTACTTATGGAGTACCAATAAGTGTGGGTTTAGGTCGGCTAACCTTCAATATTATCTATCCATCTAGGAGCCTATTACCTTATATGGTGCCCAGTGCTCTGTTCAAGCAGGTTGCTTTTTGAGCAGAGGATCCCACTTTCTTATTTGCCTTAACAAAGGATTTATTGACACCGCTTCTGTGCCGTCCTTAGGGGCACAGGAATTGTAGCACTTTGAAGCAAGAAGTTGGACAAAAATGGGTTTGTCTATGGCTCTATGGCCCTGTTGACCTAAACCCACCATGTAACCATATCCTCCTTCTGACTTGGTCCTTCCTTAGAGGCCTGTCACAGAAGCAGAGAGCAAGTACCGCAGCTTTCAGAAATCACACACCTCTCCAAGGTTTTGCATGGGAAGCCACCCAAATAGGGCTCACCCATGACTCTCATACTCTTCTCTCTATCTTCTAGAAGACTTTTCCTACCTGGGGATTTTTTTTTCTTTTGAGAGAGGGAGAGAGAGACAGAAAAGTGTGTGTGTGTGTGTGTGTGTGTGTGCACTGTGCATTGAGATACAGTATAGCTGTTTTCAGATGTTCTCTGTGCCTCACCATTTCCCACTGCTCTAAAACACAAAGCCAGAATGTACATCTTTTTTTTTTTTCTTTGCCTTTTCATCTATCTCATTCTATCTCAAGATAATGAGTACTAAAAAGCCTGATTTTGGGATGCCTGGGTGGCTCAGTCAGTTGAGCATCTGACTCTTGGTTTCAGCTCAAGTCATGATCTCAGGGTTGTGGGATCAAGCCCTGCATTGGGCTCTGCACTCAGTGGGGAGTCTGCTTGAGATTCTCTCTCCCTCCCTCTAACTCTCCCTCTCCGACCCCCTTCTTTTTAAAATAAATAAATAAATCTTTTTTAAAAAAAGGTCTGATTTCTTGAGTAGAGAGCAGATGAGGATAGGAAAATGTAAAAAATCATGAGAAGAATGATAAAATAATGTATAATATATGATTCAATTTCATCGACCTTCCCTGGTTCTTTAACTGATGGCCATCACAAAATTAGCATTTAATCATTGTGGCTTCACTAAATATCAGTTTAAAAAATTACTGTTACAGGCATATATCTCAAGACCAAAAATATGATTTTATGGCAAGTAAGGACTATATGGCATCAACAGGTCCTCTCATCATCAATATTGGCACAAGGATGTCTTGGAAATAACCTAGCATCCTGCTGTAAGTAATTAGCTGCCCCTCTTTCCACCATAGCATTCTGAAGAATATGTTAATGCAAGACCTTCTAAAGTTGGTAGCCACGTTATTCCAAAATAAGTATAAATATATTTTAAAAGGTTTCAAATGCCTTTTTGCATTATTTTAAAAATGTGTAAATTAACTCTAGGTAAAATAAGAGATGGAAATATACACCAAGGTTTAAATCATAGCGCCAGAAAGAATATGACAGAATGCCAAGTAAATGGTGTAGACCAGGTTTCTCAAACTGATGTCTAAGGAACCTTGAGCATCCACAATTTCTTTGAGAAATTTAGGATTTAATTTAGCCATTCCAATACTTGAGTTTACTTCTGTTTACAAATGCATTTCTTCCAGGTGAGGGTCAACTGACAGCACAGCTCACTGCATAAATGCACGTTTCATAGAAGTCCATATAGAGAAAATGGGAGAATTGAGTCATGAAATGTACCATATCATCATGAGGACTCTAAAAGACTTTGAACCATAGCAGAATTTCATCTTCACTGGGCCTTAAGCAGACAAGGAGGAATTCTTCCATTTCTGACTCCAGTAATCATTGGATTAAGCACCCGTTTAATGCAAATTTCCATAACACCATCACCTCAACCTTTTTTCCAAGTGAACAAGTCGGTTTTACAGATAGATCAAGGGACATTCCATTAAAATTGGTGTTTGAAGATTGCTGATCATCAGAGTTTTGGTTAAGTATGAGACTTGATTATCTTCAATTATCAAATAAAGCCTTGATGTTAGTGATGCCACTTTAGTTGTTCAGAGTTAAATGGACATTCTCTGTATCAATATTACTAAAGTGAAAACACAAAAGCAGTTTCAAGTTAAAACTAAGGCTTCATTTTTCCCCATGATTAAACCCAACATCAGAGGTCTAGTGTCAGCAAAACAACATAATCCATCACCTTTGAATTCATATTGTCAAATTGTATTTTATTAGCTAGGTGGTTTCGGTGACATAATTTCGTTAATACTAAAACCACAAGTATAAATATGCTAATGCACATGAAGAGCTTGGTGCAGTCCCTAGCATATGAGAAGCATTCAATAAACGTTAACTATTATTATTTTATGGTAATTTATGGAAGTTTTATTTTAGTACCTGTTTATGGAAAATTATCAGTACATCTCATTTAGGATAGCACTGAGGTTCCCAACTTTTTTCTGCAAAAGGTCTCTAAACATTACCCGTGTAATGAACACTAAGATGGAACATAACTGCCAGGAGTTCATTAGTAACGGGGTGGGGGGGGGAGCTTCCTGGAAGATTTCAACAAAGCTGCCTCATTAATATGACAAAAACTTATAATTGAGGCAGAGAAAAATGAAGTCCCTTATTCCAGCCCATTTCTCAGGGCAGTAGAAGAGCTCCTTACATTTTTAGTTCCTGGTCTTTGGGACTAAGAATCCTTTCTTTCTCTCTTGTCACTGAAGCCCAAGAATCTTTATACTTATTCTTTTGTCTTTACATAATGTTTTGGGAAGTAAATAACAGTTGATTATATTTGGCAAACAGTACTTCTTACTGTATTTCGATATAATAATTTTTTTTTCAGTTTGCTTTGGAAATTGACAATTATGGTGACATTGTATAGAGGTTAGAGGTGACATTAATTATCAGCATAACCTAGATAGTTACATGAATGCCAGTTTTGATGAAGCATCAGACTCTTATTTGACATACACATTATCTCAATTGTGAGCATGAAGACCACGTGCTGTGGAAAGGCTGACAGAAAAGCTCTCAATCTGCTTGCCAAAAAAACAGAAACAAAAACAAAAACCCCCACAAAACCCACCATTTTTTTTTAAATCAAGAAGTATATCACACCTACTTAAAGGCTACATAGATACCACATTTGAAAGGAGATCTATATATGTGCTTAAACAGAAATTACACCTAAAATATAAGCTCTGGAGGACAATCATAGTGATTGGAGCTCTCCATTTAGAAATGATAACATGGCAAAAACTGGCTACAAAAACTGAAAAGATCTGCCTCCCAACAACAAAGAAGTAATGTGAAACAAAACAGGCACAAAAGTAGCCATTGCTAAAGCTTTCCTTTCTGAGCTATTTAGCGAAATAGCAGAGAGGGCCTTCCATATGCAAGATGCATTAATTAGGAATAGAACCTTTAAAAAGCTATAGATAGATATGTATGTGTGTTTGCATATATATGTGTATGTGTACATATAGGCACATGCATGCATGTGTGCATATATAAGTAACATACACACACATATATATACATATGTATCTATATAGGTATGTACATACATCTATATAGATACATGTTTTATATATACATGTGTATATGTATGTGTATGTATATATGCCACATACATACATATGGTGCAAACCTAGTTTTCCTTTAGGAGCTAAAAACCTACTTAGAGAAATGAGATTGATACATGAAGCAAAAGTAAACAAAAACGAGTTATAGCTGCAAATTGTCTCTGAGCCCTCCAGCCTTCTGGGTCACAGTCTTTATGGTTTTCATGTTCTATATACTTATTCTTTATCCAGGCTGCTTGTTTTTGTTACTGAGAAAGATACATTAAAATTTTCCACTGTATTTATGGATTAATTTATTTCTAGTATAAGATTTATCCCAATTTCGGGGATATGAAAATGTGACTTAGAATCAATGAAAATGGGAAAATATCACACATCTGTACATATGAATAGTGTGTACATTCTTAAGCCTAAGAGAATAAGAAAAGAATTTCTGTACATTCTGGACAATGGCTAGAATGGAAAAATGCCAGAGTGTCTAGGATTGAGTTGTTTTTTGGTGGGGCGGGGCAGGGTAGGGACACTATAGAAGGGAGCCTCAAGTGTTCTTTATCTGTTCTTTGAGCCAAGAACAAATCCTAACCAGCTTGTTTGTTGTTTCCTCAGCTGAGGGCTTCACTCCCCACTCCTTTTCGAGGGATTGGAGCTCAACCTGGGATTCCATGGACACTCCAATTTATAGGTGTAAGGAGCCCATTCAGTTATCTTAAAAACACATAGAAAATTGTGTGTTCATAGGAATATGGGCATTTATCTGGCGAGGAGTCCCATCCTCTCACCACATTGTCAGAACTCTCTGTCTTCCTAAAGTAAAGAACACTGCTCTGGAGCCAGTGAAATTTCAGCTAGCGTTACACTCAGATCCAGATGAGAGAGGACAGGAGGGGCACAAAAAGGCACAAAAGCCTGAAGCCCACTCCCTCTTCCCTGGAATGCCCCCCCCATCCCTCCAAAAGCCAGTCCAACTCTTCAAGATGTCTTTAGACATCATTTGCAAAGCAGGGGTGAAAAGAAGAAAGAACCTCAACAATCCCATTCTGTTCTACACCAAGGCATTAACATCCTACCATTTTTAAAAACAAATATTATGAGTGTTATATCTTTACATTTCTGCTGTCTCTTTGTCTCTTCACCAAATCTGTCTCCCCTCGATACCCCTGGTTCTTCCCTGAGGGCAAGGTGCCTGACATAGTAAATAGGGCCATCACGCAGAAAAGAAGCTGCCCCACTTCTCAGGGGCCCCTGACTGAGCATGGTCTCCACGCACTGTGATGTATGCATTCCACATGCCGGCTCTTCTGCAGCTTATAGACCATATAGGAGTCCTGATTCAAGAGTGGGTTTTGATCCTGGATACATTTCTGCTATGGCAGCAGTCCTAAAGTCTTAAGGCTTATCCTGGGCTATGACCTCATACTTTTTTCCACATTTTATTTATAAACATTTCAGGATGACAGTTGACAACAAGGTCATACACAGGAGGGAGACTGTTGTACAGACTCAGAAACAGGAAACACTAATTTAAGTTCCATGGTCTTCCTCAGGTGTATGTCTTCTGGACCTCAGGCATGAAACGCTGGATTAGTTGACTCCTTTCCCCAAAGCAATCAAGGAAAACAAATGTGCCAAAGATATCACAAGGCTTAGTAGAAGTCAGAAGGAAAAAAAAAAGGACAAAAAAGCCTTTTATCTGATAGGGTCATGTACAAATCCAATTTAAAAAGTCACCAGTAGAAGGGTACTTTTTTAACCTAAGAAATGTGGAAATACCATCTAGCTTTTCAGTGTAGGTGAGGGGAAGGCTGCAGCCGTGATCTTATGGCTTCTTAGATTTTAAAATCAGATTTGAGGAAGAGATAGTCTTTTTTTTTTTTTTCTGGTTATTAGTGGATAAGGATGTGATGTACGGAGCTACAGCAGTTATCATGTGATGATGAAGAAAACCAGTAGACACAGAGACGGCAGAGCAGAAAGACAGAAAGAAACTCAGTCCTTATTTGAATCACTAAATAAACCCACCCTTAAACCCTTCTCTTCTGGAATCCCTGTCATATGAAATTACAGCGTTTTTTGTGTTTTTTTGTTTTTGGTTTGTTTGATTTTCTTTAAGGCAATTGAGTTAGGGTTTTTTTACTAAGAGGAACTGAAACCTTCCAAGAGGACTCTTCCAGGAGTCATACTGTGCAATTAATTTCCAAAGGGTTGCACCAGCTCTTCTGTCAGCAATGTGTTGATTTACCAGTTTCACCGGAACCTCAGTGGAGATTGTGTGCAATGTCAGAAGCATCTGCACGTGTGTGGGTGTGTGTACACATTTATTGATGGGGTATATGCATTTAATTTGTGCTAAATAAGGTGGCTAAATTTAAAGTATTACCTCTTGATTGTGTCTTACTGATCCTAAAGTAAATTGGGCTGAATAAAAGGACTTCAGTGTTGAACATATTCTCTCTGCACCACCACCCTACATCCTTATTGCCCCTCTGTGACCACGCCCATCCCATTTAGGTGCCCACACCTGCAACTTGACATCCCCTTCATATCCTCAGTTTCATCCATTTCCGAGTCCCCATGCTTCCATTTCATTTAACTTTTTTTTCTTTTTTCTTTTTTACCACATGCACCGTACCTCATCTTATCCACTCATTCTCTCTTCTGAATTCCTAGAACAGTGTCCTAACAGGTCTCCTTGCTGACAGTCTCAGCCCCCTCCATCCCACCCCCCACACTTCTTTCAGTAATCTTATAATACAGGTCCTGTCATGTCTCTGCCTTCTTGAAACCATAATTGAGCCTTCTCTGTGTCCAGCATGTGATTGGGATCCTCACTTGGCATTTAAGGAATTATGCACCCTTCCAGTTGACCTTCCCATTCTGTCCTCCTGCCATCTTTAATTACCAGCAACTACCAAATGCACCACATCATGTCATGTGTCCTTGCTTTGGACTTCTCTTTCTAGAATGCCCTTACCCAACTCCTTTTCCTTAGCGTGGACATTACCTTTTCTAGAATGTATTTAACACCTTGCTCTCATCTGTGCCTCCACACCACTTATCACCATAACTGTCTTTGTCTCCTCTTAGACTGTGAGCAGGGATTATGCTTTATTGCCTGGCACGCACTACTAATAATGCTAATTTTAATGATGACAGATTACTTACGACACGAAAGTAATGGCCACATAACTGCTTCTTATGTTTTCAGTTTAACTCTCATACCCACCATATCAGGTGAGCTATCATTATTAGTATTCTCATTTTAGATGTATTTATAGAGGTACAGAATGCTTAAAAAGTTTCCCAAGTTACACAGTCACTAAATAACAGAGCAAGGATTTGAACTCAGGTGGTCTGACTCCGGAGGCCACGTTTTTGTCCATGTTGTTGGATGGCTTCTCTGGTTGATAAATGTCTGGCTCATGAAAGTTGAGATGATGGTGGGGAGTTTGGGAAGAAGCTCCTGACTCTTCCAGCCCATTGGTACCTCTTGAAGGAGGCAAAAGGGTTAGGCTGGTGTCAGGTCCCTTTCCCACTGCCAGCTTTTTTCTTGTGAGCTCTTTGATTCCACAGCGTGGCATGTGTCTTCTTCTCATCTCTGATCCTTTGAAAGCTCGGTGTTTTCTTTCTCAGGAAATCATCTGATATCTTTACAGTTGTCATCATCATAATGCTGCTATTGCTGATGGCTAACAGTTACTGAACGTTTACTACCTCTTAAAATTTTTACCACTGGTAGTAGAATAAAGACCACAGCCCCTTGTATAGCAATTCTAAACCAGGAAAATTGATGTATGCTTTTGTGCCATGAAAGTGACTTCCCCCACTGCTTGCATGCAGGCTGCCCTTTTTAAGATGGTTCAGCTTTCTCCTGCTGTGATCAGGACAGAAAGGCTGGTTTGTTCCTCCTCTGACTAGCTCTGGCCCCCCGCCCTGAGAACCCCCACTTAACGCTTCCTCCCACCACCACCCGGTCCCACACCCAGAGCAGCTCTGAATTAATGGAAGGGGAACCAGGCTGGGAGGGAGGAGACCTTGGTCTTCCTTTAACAGCTGGGTTACCTTAGGGAAATCATTTAATCCTGATGAGCCACGGTTTCCACATTTTTAGATGAGAGTGACAATTTTTACTGCCTCAAAATTCATCTCTTCTGGGATGTACCCCCTGACCCTGTCACCTCAGGAAAGAATTATCCTCCCCTTCATGTGAGTACTTATCTACTTTGTTCAGACCCATATGTGTCACACCTTATTGTAATTGTCTGTTAATCTGTCTGTGCCATCATCTACATTGTTACTGTCTCTAGATCAGGGGCTGGTTCATAGTTGTCTTTGGGTTTCCTGTCCCTAGAATACCTGTTGACCTAAATTTCCACAACTGTTCCCTGACTTTCCCTTGAATCTTCCATGTGTGGAAATTCCTTTTATCCTCAAACCCACCCGTGACAACTGTCTGCATCTAAAACCACTTGAGGAAAACTGATGGAGTAACACACTAGGGATTCCATCCATCCTAGACCAGGAGACCAGCAAAATGCTTCTGGTCCTGGTATTCAACTTCGGTCCCATCTAATAATACTCAACAGACCATCCTGTGTCTAATGCTAATGAATATACAAGGACCTCTGCTGATGATCCAGCCGAAATACCTATGACATAATTCAAGATGTTTTAATTTCTAAAGCAGAACTTGGATGGGGGTTATTTTCCAGTAGAGTGGCTCTAAGCAGGGGAATCAGTGAAGACACACTATTGAGGGATATTCAGACCTGTGGAATTTGTGGTGATGGCTGTTCTTCGGATATTACTCTTTCCCATCTTCTTCCCAATCCCGTGGTCTATTCTAGCTCAGGTGTCCCGAGACTTGTTTGAGCTGAATACTGTTTGGAATGTCAAAACAACCATGCATATTTTAATGATTAAGTTTACCCCTTCTACAAAGATACTACTCATCTGGATAATTTCACCTCAGAGTGTGAGGGAATGGAGCCTGGAACGCGTGCACTTCCTATCATCAAAGAGAAGAAGCGAGGGAGAAGACAGTCTAAGTGTGAGCAAGAGGAATTACTCCTACAGATGTGCCCTTTGACTCCCATTTCCTGCCCCTGGCCAACCCTTTGGAGATTATTTTCAGGGAGATCTCTCTCTTCCTGTGAGGCCAGAGACTTTTCTAGTTATAAGGCTGTTGTGTGTGACATGTCTGGGCAAGCATGCAGCAAAACCACAGAGAAACAAGGGATTAAAGAAATAAAGCTGAGCAAACTCAAAAACGCCGTCTGCAGAACTTCTCTCAAGCTTGAGGTAAACATCTCCACCCACCCTCCTCCTTCTGCAATTTCACAGTTTATTTTTCACTGCATTCGACTTGTGGCGGTTCCCTCTGCTACAGAGAAGGGGAAGTAAGTTGTCCTCTAGGAGTGGCTTTCCCAAGGAGCCCAGTTCTCCGAGTTCAGGAATGAAAGACAGAGAATGCCCTTTCCTGACTGAGACAATGCCCACAGGCCTCAGTGCCTGGAGGGTGGGCGCACTTCCCCAGTTCTCCCAGGGAGGACAGCCTTCCTTCACACCCATGCCCTGTGTCCTCTTCATCTGGGCACTGGCTCCCCCGAAGTCAGAGAGCGGACAGCTCTGTCCACTTTTCCAGACACGTCAGACTCACAGGGAGATTTCCTCCAAAGATTACCATCTTCTTCCCCTCACTTGGAATGAGCAGTATCTGACTGCTTCTTCTATCGGCCAAGATCCAAGTGCCATCTTTACAAGGAAAAGTCCCAGAAGTCCTCGCAAATGATCCTCAGCCTTGGCATAGGCAGCAGCCTCATCCAGATTCCAGCAAAGAGGAGTTGGCAGGGCATGAAGAAGGGCAGAAGGTAATTGAGGAGCTGGGGCTGGTTTTAAGGCAGGACAGAGCCCAGCTCCGCGAGCTGAGCTGGAAGGAATTTGCTGTATGTGCCAGATGTCGTAAGGAGCTGCTGAGCTAGCTGAGCTTTCTAGTGCTCAGGAGCGAGTCAGTCAGATGAAGTGAGGCTGCCGCTCAGCTACAGACCATGAGCTAATGTGGGCTCTACCCCAGCAAGCCAGTAGCATGGGCCCTGCAGTGGCAGTGGGAGAGGGGGAGAGCCAGCGTGGCGAACGCCGGATGCCTGGTGCCAGGAGGGAGAGACCAAAGGGGCTCTTCTTTAACTCTGCAAATAGCCCCAGAGTGAGCAGGGCCTTCAACAGTTGTGGTTTCATTCTCCTCACCGCTGGGCGAGCTGGGGGTGCTAATTGTGGAGCCGGAGAGCTGTTAAAATCAGACCAGACATGTTAAAGGAGATGAGTGACAATACTTAGACCAGCGTGTGTGGCTGAGCAGGCACAAAAGCTTTATGTCAGGAGAAGAAGTGAAGAGAGAGGAAAAAGGCCACGAGAGAAGGAAGGAAGTTGGTCGGCGGATGGCTCATCTTCGTTTCCTCAGCGGCTTGTCCGTATTGTGGTTATAGCCCTTATCACATTGTGATAAGCTCGTAAAAAAAGAGTCTCTCTCATGTATTGAGCTTTTACTCTGTGCAGCCTCCACTGTTATGGGAGTTTAACACACATCATTTCATTCAGTCCGGACTCAGAGAGGTTAAGTGACTTTCCCAAAGATATAATAAGTAAGTGTGTGGGTGTGCGAGCACGTTACCATTGAATGGCAGTCAGGTTTCAAAACCAGTTCTCCCCAACTTCAAAGCCAAAACCTTACCCATTATGCCACACAGTCTCTCAGTTTCAAAGCAGGTACTTTATAAGAATTTGTCAATTAAGAAACTGTGGTCAAGAAAAGAAAATTTACCTAAGTCACCCAGTTTGGGAATTAAACAGAGACTATTCCCTGGGAGCCAAAGAGAGGGACATACATTGGACATATGGTCACAGATTGAAGTTTTCCGTTTTCTCTCCCTATAATAGCCCTGGCAGACAGCTAATAAGGGAAACATATTGCAGAAGGAATCTTCTCTTCTCTCAAATCACATGGTACAGATTTCTGGTAGCAGCAGAGTTTGCTGAAAACAAATAATAATCTGACAATAGGTAAATTCTGCCCCTCTCATCCCAGCGGGATAAATACACCCAGGGATTCAGGAGTTTATCCTTTTGAGAACTGAGCCTATTGAAGGAAAAACGGCAGAGTGGGGGCATGAAAACACTGACTGCCTTCTTCGGAAACATGTGAGTTCATCAGATACCACAACCCTCCCTCCATGCGTAGATTGTTCACTTGATGGAATCACTTGAGATTGTTTTGGAAAGATAGATGATCATCCCTACCATCTGTATGAGGGTAGGCAGGCCACTATTATATTTTTATAAAACTTCCGACAAGAAAATATCCAAGCTAGCCTAGGCAAAGGAAATTACCTTTGAACGTAAACAATGGGAAAACCTTTCCTGACAGCAGAAAAACTCCAGGCTCCTACAATCCTTTTGCCCCTCTGTTTTCTTTAATTTAGATCAAGGTAAAAAGATGGGAAGCACAACTCCTCCGAGTGGATAGAATCCGTAGCACCTTTTAATGAAGCTGTCTAACCAGCATTGAGTTCAGACATTTCGACCTCTTTGGTATTCCTTGCCAAGGAAAGTCCAGAACAGGCAGCTGGTTTTGCTAGATTCTGTTGGAGCTCCATGCTAACTCTTCTGCTGAGACATTAGCAGGCATCATAAGAACACCTCTCCTTGACTATTCTGTTCTCCTCTTGGAAATTTCTTCTTTGAACCAGTGCCCTGTAAGCGCTTGTGTAGTGTTTAGCAAGTCATCTAAAACCCGATTCTAAAGCATCAAAGGTTGTGTCTAATTTACTTGCAAAAAGTGGATTTGAACATATTCTAAGTTTTTATTTTAAAATAAAATAGTTATTTATTTTAAAATAGCACTCTCAAAAAAATAATAAAATAAAATAAAATAAAATAGCACGCTCTCGGGGCGCCTGGGTGGCTCAGTTGGTTAAGTGTCTGCCTTCGGCTCCAGTCATGATCCCGGAGTCCTGGGATCAAGTCCTGCATCGAGCTCCCTGCTCCTCGGGGAGACTGTTTCTCCCTCTCCCTCTACCTGCTGCTCCCCCTGCTTGTGCTCTCTCTCTCTATCAAATAAATAAATAAAATCTTTAAAAAAATAAAAAATAAAATAGCACTCTCTCTCAAAAAACTTAAACTAAGTTACCCTATAACCCAGCAATTCCACTCAGAGGTACATACCCGAGAGCAGCGAAAACATATGCTCACCCAAAAACTTGTGCACAAATAGTCATAGCAGTATTATTTGCAAAAGCCCCGGAGTGGACACAGCCCAAATGTCCATAACAGATGAATGGATAAACAAAATGTGATATGTCCATACAATAGACTATTATTCAGTAATAAAAAAAGAATAGCGTACTGATAAATGCTCTGCGTGAATGAACCTTGAAAACATTATGCTAAGTGAAACAAGCCGGACACAAAAGAGAATTGGCAAATCTATAGAGCTAGATAGTAGATTAGTGGTTGCCTGGGTCTGGAGGGGATGGGAGTGACAGCTGATGGGTCCAGGCTTTCTTTTTAGGGTGATACATATGTTCCAGAATTAAACAGTGGTGTGGTGATGGTTGCACAATCTGTGAATATATTAAAAAGCTACTGAAATGTGCACTTTCAAAAGGGTAAATTTTATGGTAGGTGAATAATATTTCCATTTTTAAATAGTTTGGGAAGAAAAGAAAAAACAGTATCACCCACATCATAGAGATTTGCATGGACCATACAGTCTATGAGCCACAAGAAGCACAGCCCATGCTTGGGATTTGTATCATCCAACCTCATCCCTCAATGAGACAATGTAGCACTGATGTTACAAACACAATCTCTGAAGCCAGATTGCTTGGGTTCAAATTCTGGAACCTGCTACTTGCCAGCTATGTGAGCAGAGTACTTAACTTCCTTGTACTTCAGCTCCCTTGATTGCAAGATGAAGATTCTAATCAGAACACACTGGCGCTGTTACCATGACAGTTAAGTTAGCTAATACGTGAATAGTGTAGCTTTGTCAATCCCCGTCATCTCGAATGTCACCGTGGACACAATGTAGTGACCTATTTTCTAGGGTGCTTGCAACCTCGATTATACAATCAGCATCTGTTTCTTGATCACACGTAATTGATGATACAGATTTAATTTTATTTAGGAATCACATAATAGGGGCACCTGGGTGGCTCAGTCGTTAAGCGTCTGCCTTCGGCTCAGGTCATAATCCCAGGGTCCTGGGATCGAGCCCCGCATCGGGCTCCCTGCTCCACGGGAAGCCTGCTTCTCCCTCTCCCACTCCCCTTGCTTGTGTTCCCTCTCTCGCTGTGTCTCTCTCTGTCAAATAAATAAATAAATAAAATCTTTAAAAAAAAAGAATCACATAATAAATAAATTGAATAATTAAATAATAATCTGATAAAGTATTTCTTTTATTTAATTTATGAGCCATGTAACGCCGTTACAGATTATTTGAAAGCAGGAACCTACATCCATCCTTCATCCTTTCCACTTGTTTTACATTCCCCAGCATCCAGCCCAGCACTGGCTCATGGTCAGCACCTCACAGGTACTGGTTAGCTGTTTCCCCAGGGTCTGGGTCACCGGCTAGCTTGTGCCAGGACTACTATTATGGTCCCACCACGGACCTCGGAAAGAATGCCAATCTGACTGTGGAATGAATTACAGGAATAATAACTAATGTAGCCACGTGTTGAGAATTGTGACCCCCAGGTACTAAAGTTGAAGTTTTTACATTGTTCTGGGTTCAAAGAGCTGCTTGAAGGTGCCTAGAGACTGTGGATCCTCAAACTGGCTACATTAGTTATTATTTGGGAGCTGAAGTTTCTTCAGTGTCACCAAGGCCCACAGCTGGGAACAATAATGTAACCTGGACAGTAACAAGCCCTGTATTGGGCAAAAGTCTTCCAAGAGAAAAGTCTAAGCAAGACCGTGAACCTCGCATGCATGTGTGCACACAGCTGTCCCTCATTGATGGGTGGTCTGGGAGACTCAACTTAAAACAGCTGTCCTTCCTTCAGTCTCTTGACCAAGATACGCTTTAACCATCAAGACAGGCTTTAAAGGAAAGGTGACTGCTTCCTAAAAGACAAACTCATGGGTTTTAATTGCATTCCAAGAGACTTCAGTGGTTTCCTAACTCTGTTTTCTTCATTAGGGTAGTGTGCTTGTTAATCTTTTTCTCCCTGCTCATTTTATTATCAGAATCAACTCAGTTGCTATTTCCTGTTTATTGTAGAACATGGGTTCTGAGGTACTTGGGAAATACCACGATCAGGTATCTTGTGATAGCTCTTCAACATCTTGGTGAGTCCTAAGACTGGCGGAGGTGGGGGGGTCTTCCCCAGCCCCTTTCTACTCCAAAAATGGCCCCAAATGCCCCCACTCCTAAGAGCAGACAGCTATTCAGAAATTATCTTCAGGGTTAAATCCACGACCACCAGATGTATGCATTTAGAATTTTTTCCTTCATATTATTTTGGGATGCATTGGAGATACTCTTGCTTACCTCCGTGTCCTGGACTTTGGATTCTCTATGGGTGGAAACTGCCACAGGGCATAGAGACTGACTAGGGTGTGCATGATTGTGGGGGTGTGGGAGGTACTGACTTAGAGAAAACTGTGTCAGTGAGGAGATGGTCCCAGGATGTGTTCTGTGATCCTCATGGAAAACTCTGTAAGAGATCATGAAGGGATTTTTTTTCTCTCTCTCTCTACTGCCACAGATGTGGTGCTTCTTCAGTTTCGTGGTCTAATTACCAATAAGTAATTGATGCTCAATTACTTAGCTGTTGGTGGGAATGGTCTCTTGGTGGGAATTGGGAGAGAAGAAACTGGAGAACAAAATGGTTGTCGAGCCCCGCTCCCCACGTCTCTGGCCCTGGAAGAGTTGGGATGGGATAATGTCCCAGATTTTCCCTGGCTTCCT
Source organism: Neomonachus schauinslandi (assembly GCF_002201575.2). Classification (NCBI taxonomy): domain Eukaryota; kingdom Metazoa; phylum Chordata; class Mammalia; order Carnivora; family Phocidae; genus Neomonachus; species Neomonachus schauinslandi. The sequence goes on along the minus strand of NC_058416.1, from coordinate 19,139,293 downwards.
GCTGCTCCCTGTGAACCAGTGTTCCTGCTTCCTGTATGGTGGCTTTGGTGCAAGTCCTACTCATTCAAGTCTATCATCAAGTTCTGAAGGGGAAAAACGTGGCTTTTATAGTTGTCTCCATTTGCTGTCATGTCAAGCCAGGAGCCCTGGAGCACCAGTGCTACTCAGGGAAAGATCCTTTTGCCTAGTAACCGAGAGCACATTTGGTATGCTAGCCTTCTCCTCCTTGTTTATTTTCAGGGTAGTGATAAAAGCATGGAAAAAACATCAGGGAAAATCAGTAAATTTCAGTAATATTTCAATACATCTGCAAAGGGCAAACAGTTTAGAGTTTCTCCTGCCCCGTCTGAAGTTGGAAACTCTCACCACAGTGGGAAGCACAGCTATTTTGACTTGGCAAACCAAGCCAAACAGCACGCACCTGCAACTGTACGTCTCTGACGTGAATAGCTGTGGCCAGAGGGTCAGTCTGTTCTGTTTTTCATCCAGAAACCACATTCTGCAAATGGAGAGAAAACCACTGTTGGATTAAAGGAAATCCTTGCCATGGAGACTAAGCATACAACTTTAATTAACTCATCATTTTCTAATTAGCATCCCCAGAGCCCTGTGCATGGGCAGCTTATGTTGCAGAATGTGCCATCAAATTTTTCCAAACAGTTTCATAAAATAAAGTTTTGTTTTTATAAACATTTATTTCAGAAAGTTTGGAAAGTATAGGACAAATTTAAAAAGAGCTGCAATATCCAAAACTCATCACTCATATCAAGTCATTCAATCTTTGGTGTATTTCTTTTCAGTCTTTATATATGTTTTACATTTTGTATTTTATACATAGTGGAGACTATATCATCTATAGAAGTTCTGGCTTTTTTATTTAATATTTTATATTCAGCATTTTATCCTTCAGTACAAACTTCACAAAAATCACTGTCAGTATCTGCATATTGCACCGAGTACAGGTGTGATAATTTGCTTAATTATTCCATTATTGTGGAATTATTCCAAATTTTCCAAAATTATCTCAAAATTTTGCTTTCATAAATAATGCTGCTGTGAATTCATTGTGCATACAGCTTTGATATCTGTATTAAGAATTATTTCCTTAGGAAGGATTCCCAGAAGGAAATTCCAATGTGGGAACTCATATTAGCTTCTGATGCAAAATGCCAAATTGATTTCTAAAATTTTCACTGCTATCTGGAATGAGGTAGTTCTTTAATTAATAAATAACCCAATGACTTTCATCTAATAGGATAGGCAAAACTATAATTGAAATGTTGATTTACTTTGCATTCCTTTGATTTTTTTCTTCCTTTTTTACCAGTTGCAATCCAGCTTTGTAAATGATCTCTTTTAGTTCTTTGCTTATTTTTATTTTAGGATCTGTTTTCTTATCAATTTATATGAGCTCTTTTTGTTTACATAAAAGATCAACCTTTGGTTCAACATGTTTGCTGCAAATAATTTTTCTACTTTATTGCTTTTCTGTCCATTTTAGTTATGTTTTGAGATATAGAAATGTGATTTTATAGTAATCATATTATTGATCTTTTCCTTGGTGATTTTTTTTCTACTGATCAAATGCTTAGAAACTTCTTACCCTCTAGAAACTTTGTAGATATTCATCTCTATTTTCTTTTAGATTTTCTACAATTTGAAAATTTTCATCTCTTTAATCTATCTGAAATTTATTTTAATGAATCATGGGCAGTACAAATATCTAAACTAGAGCTCACGTAACCCATCCTACACATATCTAACAAATTCCATATTACTTGTCAATTTAATACATCCCTTTTACTCTGGATGCACCCATTGTCCTCATGGAGCCGGTGCTCCATCAAGGTTTTTACCCCACTTTCTACTTTGTTTTGTTAATGTGCTTGTAAATTCTTTTAAATGCTATGTTCTATACTTACATAATTTTGTAATATATTTCAGACTCTGGTGGGGTAAGGTTTTAGCTTTGTCAAAAATTTCTTAACTGTTATTGCTGTTGCTATGCCAGGTAAACTTAGGAATTATTTTAAGTTCCTAAAATTCCTGATTTTTATTATTATTTTAATTATTTTTTAAATTATGACCTCATTCAACTGAAGACTTTCATGTGGATTAATTTCCTCATCAAAAAACATGGTAGGGCACAGCACATACTCATTTTTTCATTAACATTATCACCTTGTATTACTTAGTGGTTTTAAATAGGTGCATGACTATGTATTCTCATTTTTAAAAGTGGAAAGAAATGGGAAAAACTTCATGCTGGTAAATTCCACTCTGAAAGGTTACTTGGGTCAATTAAAAAATTTTACTATGATAAAAAAAGTGATGCCAGAATAAATCTGTGAAGATATCTTTGTGCTTATTTGTAAGTATTTCTCTGGGATAAGCTCCTAGAATGTGGGTGAAAGAGAATTCATAATTTTAATTTTGATAGTTTCTGCCAAATTGTCCTTGAATAAGACTGTGCCAATTTACACTCCTATTAACAGTGAATAAGAAATTCTGTTTTCTCACACTGGATGTTATGGAAATTTAAAATATTTGCCAGTCTGGTGAAAAAATACAATCTCAATGTTGTTTTAATTCATATTTCCTTAATTACTAGGGAAGTGGAACATATTTTCTGATGTATGTGACCATTTGCACTTCTTTTTCTTTGAATTGCCTCTTTTTCATTTCTTAATTTTAAGTGGGGCTTATTTTATTTATCTTTTTATACATTGCATATATTAAGCCTTCATCTGTTATATATTTTGCAGATATTGTCTCTTAATCTCTTCCTTGTCTTTTAATATTGTTTTGCCATCTTTCCCAGTAAAGCAGTTAACTCATTTTCATATGGTAAAATCTGTCATAATTTTAATTTTTGTCTTGTGATTTTCCTCCAGTTTTCTATTTCATAATTTTATAGGTTAAAAATGTTTCAACATGTAAGCTATGTATAACCTAACTTCTCTATGTGGTGTGAGAAGAAATTCTAGGTTTGTTTATTCTTTCTGAGTAGCCACTTGTCTCGGTTCCAAGAGTGAGGAGTGTGTCCCCCTCAGGAAGTGTCTCCATTACGATGTGCTAAAATTGTGTGTGCGTGTGTGTGTGTAACACACATATAGTTTTAGACTTTATTTCCTCCAAGATCTGTTTGTTTATTCCTATATTAATGTGACATTGTATTAATTACCAAATTAATGATTAAAATAGTTATTTGTAATAATTCAAATAATTATTATAAACATAAGTGTAATTTAAAACTGCAAAGTCACATTAATTACTGTATGTAATATTCTGACAACTTACAGGAAATATCTCTTTTACCATTATTTCTCAAAAATTTCACAGCCAATCTTGTATTTTCTCCCCCAAATTAGAGTGTAGAGCTTCTTTACAACTATTTTTTGGGGGTGGATTTTGATTGGGGTTGTTTTGTACTTCCATGTTAGTATGGGGAAAATTGATCTCTTTATAATATTGTGTCTTGTGGTCAAGGCTCAGAGAGTGACTACTCCCTCACTCAGGCCGTTTTCAAGTTCCTGCAATAAGTGCTTATATTTCTCTTCATATAGCTCTGCATACTTCTTGTTAGATTTATTTTCAGGTATTTTAAAGTTCTATTGTGATAATAAATTATATATTGTTTTTCCATTGCACATAAACATTGCTTATTGCTTATGGACCTTTCATTATATTTGGGGAGGGACTTCAAATAGTTTCACAGTTGATTCTTCCTAAATTTTTGATAGACATTTGGATATAATGACAATTATTAGTTTTCATAGTTTTCCTCCTGAGATGTCCAGGTATGCAGCAATTTTTTTGATGTATCTTATTAGTTTTTTATTTTTCTATTTCCTTGGATAAGCCAAGGTTCTTTGGCTTCCAGATTCTGTTATTTTAAGCAGAAACATTCACTCACAGGCTGGACCCGAGGCCAGAACAAGACTGAGGTGAGTGAAGCAGTTTTCTCAGAAGCCAAATTTAGGGTGGTGCTAAAAATCTCAGTAATTGAGATAAATAACACTTTAATGCAATTTTTAAGAAAATATATATATTTTTAAATCCATGATGGACAAAATACCAAAAATTTAAATATAGTTAGAATCAGTATGGAGAAGCAGGCTCTGGAAAAGCCAGGAGCCAGGCAAATGTGGAAACCACAGTAGCAGCTTCCAATGACAGCTTTATATTGGCTGCCAATGGGATGGATAAACTTCGAAAAAGAGACTGGAATCCTTGACCGGGGAAAAGTAGGGACCTTCCCTTGACTGTCAAAGATGCCACATAATGGGGTGATTCTCCAAAAGGAAACAGGGGTACAGTTGCCAAATTCAACAATTGTCTACCATGTTATAGTCCCAGGATGCACTGTTCTTATGGACCCCATCTTCAGCTGAAACCACAGACCTTCACATGTTAGGGCCACACCTCCCTTGAGGTCATGTCCCAATGTGCCAGTCCTCCTTTACTTCCTGCTCTACTATCTACTCAGAGCTGCAACCCTCACATGGATAAAACCCTCACATAGCATAAAAGACATTGATAAAGAAACTTTGGTGGCTTCAAAGAGCACCGTCTGTTGGAAAGGGAATGGCAACCTACTTTCTGTTTTGAACAAACCCTGTGGGAAAGGCCAGAACCTCTTCCTTCCCAAATGGGTTGTTCTGCTTCAGGAGGAAAAGCATGTTTTGTCGCTCATTGTTTCTCAGGTCCATAGGCCTTGTTAGGATGGTGAGAATTCTTCTCAAAAATATTGACTACTTAACCTTAATGTTTAGTCATGTGATTATCTTCATTGGCATTTTAACGCACATTTAAGTGGATTACATTTACTATAATTATTGATAAGGTAGGTTTTATGTCTACCATCTTTCTATTTGTTTTCTATCTTTTCTGTTCATCTATTCCTTTATTACTGCCTTCTTTTGGTTAAATGGGTATTTTCAAGTGTACCATTTAATTACCTTGTTGTTTCTTTTGCTATATATTTTTTTACTTATTTTCTTAGTGGATGTCCTGGAGATTACAATTAGCATTTTAACTTAATATAGGTTGGATTAATACTTTTTTTCAATAGTATGTAAAATTTTGCTCAGGGTTCCAGTGTGATTCCCATTAAGGATCCCTTGTTTCTGATGAATTGCTTTTCTCATGCTTCTTTCAAGATGTTTTCTTTGACTTTGTCTGTTAACAGTTTGATTGTGAGCTATGTAGGTGTGACTCTTTGGATTTATCCTACTTTACATTTGTTGGGCTCCTCAAATGTGTAGATTAATGTGTTTCTTCCAACTGGGAATTTTGGGGCTATTATTTTTTCAAATATAATTTTTTGCCCTTTTTTTTTTTTGTCCTTCTAAGACTCCCTGATGTGTATGTTGGTATGCTAGCTGATAGCCCACAGGTCTCTGAGATTCTGTTTATTGTTGTTCATTCTTTTTTTTTTCTGTTCCTTAGACCGAAGAATCTCCATTGCCTCATCATTGGGTTTGTTGGCTGTGTCATCTGCCAGTTCAATTCTGCTACTGAGCCCTTCAATGAAGTTTCTGCTTCAGGTATTGTGCTTTTCCACTCTGTGATTTCATTTTGGGTCTTCTTTTATAGTTTCTCACTGTTCATAGCCTCTACTTGGTGAGACCTCATGATCATACTCATCCTTTTCTTTAGACACGGTCTCCTTAGTTCTTTGAATATATTTATAATATCTGATTTAAACTCTTTGATAAGTTCCAACAGCTGGGTTTCCTCAGGGAACTTACCCACACATGTCTACTGACTATATTTTTTCCTGTGTAAGGGTCACACTTTCTTATTTTTGTGTGTCTTGTGGGTTTTTTTGTTGTTGTTGGGAAATGGACACTTTAAGTATTTTAAAGTAGGTCTTCTGAAAATCCACCCCCCATCTCCTCCCCCTGAACCCCACCCCAGGTGTATTGTTGTTGTTGTAACTGCTCTTGGTTTTTAGTCTGTTTCCTGGACTAATTCTGTCAAGTCTGTATTCTTTTTTATGTGGGGCCACTGAATTCACTGCTAGAGATTTAGTGGTCAGCTAATGATTAGTTAGTTTAGTGGTCAGCTAAAGATGAGACAGAATTTTGTTTAAATGTCTTCAGCCGAGAATTCCCCCTGCCTTTGCCAATGGATTCTGTGTGTTGGGGCACACCTTCAGTACTCTGACAGTTTACAACTCTGCCTTAGCCTTCACTTCCTGCTTGTGTAGAGCATCAAGATTAGACCAAAAGGAGAGATTAAAGTCCTCTCGAGTCTTTCTTGAGCATTCGCACAGCCCTGCATCTATGTGGGGCTTTCTAGATTCTCAGGGATATATTGGAAATTTTCAAGGTCCTGTAAGAACATCTTATTCCCCATATTTTCCTTTCATATTTTTTTTTGGTCAGCCTCTTATTTTCCCCAGCTGTTATGTGCCTGAGGCAGCTGCTTGTTTTTGACAAATACCCTAGGGACAGAGTTGTTCTCACTAAGGGAGATCAGAATTAGGTCAAATACAGACAAGCACTCAGAACAGGGTTTTTCTAGGGAGCTGCCAGACCAAGTAGTGACAAATCTTGGGGGATGAGCTTTTGGGGAAGCTCCAAACTCATTCTGCCCACCTTCAGTGACTACTAAGGTGCTGGCTGTTACAGCCATAATAGTTGGTCATTCTCAAGTCTACCTTGGATCTGGATAGAAGGGGATGGGAGTAGGGCAAGTTAAAACATCACAAAATGCAGTTTGTGCTAAGCAGAGTAAGGTCCCTCACAAAAAGTTCGTGTTCCAATTCCTGAATCTTGTGAATATGTTACCTTATATGGCAAAAGGGACTTTGCAGATGGGATTAAGATAATGGACCCTGAGATGGGGAAATTATTCTGGGTTATCTAGTTGGTCCCAGTCTAATTACGTGAGTTCTTAATAGCAAAGAATTTTTCCCACCTGTCATCAGAGGGAGATAGGACCATGAAAGAAGGATCAGAAAGATGCAGTGTGGCTGGTTTTAAAGAAAGAATGGGGGCCATGAGCCAAGGAATGTGGGTTGGAAAAAGCAAAGAAACAGGTACTCCTTTAGAGCCTCCAGAAAGGAATGCAGCCCCATTGACACCTTTGATTTTAGCCCACTGAGACCTGTATCAGACTTCTAACCTACAAAAGTGTAAAATAATAAATTTTTGTTGTTTTAAGCCTCTAAATTTATGGTAATTTGTTACATCAGCATAGAAAAACAAATGTACTGTTATTACTGAGATTCAGCCATTTAAAAAAAATAACACTCCTCAACGTTGTAAGCATTTGGTCAATATCCAGATTTCTGAAAAAGTTGATTTTGACAGTTTTTTTCCAGTGTTTTCATTGCCTTTATAAAGGGGTGGATTTTTAGACGTCTTTACTCTGCCATTCTGGAAGAGCTTTCCCCCAGTTCCTTCTGGCATCTGGTATTGCAAATGAAAATCAGATTTTTGTTGCACTGTGGATATGGTTTTTTTTTTTTCTTTTGGGAAGCTTTTTAGACTTTCGCTTGACTGTTCTGAATTCACTACATTGTGACTAGATTTGCAAGTTTTGTTTGCTTTTAATTCATTCTGCTAAACATTTGGTAGAGACTTTCAATTTAAGAACTCAAATCTTTCTTACATTCTGGAAAGTTATCTTTTTTATTTACTTAATAAATGTTCTTTTCATTCTTGCTCATCTCTCTTTCTGGATTTCCTACTAGATAAATGCTAAACTTCTAATATGTAGAAGATACATTATGTATGTCTCTTAATTATTCTTTCTGTCCTTTATTTTTTCCCTCTTGTACTATATTTAGGGAAATCTTCATTTCAATTTTCTAACTCTCTCATTAATTCTTCAGCAGTATACCTTGTTCTGTTTTGCCCATGAATTGAATTTAAATTTCAACAAGCAAGTTTTTAATTCCCATGATATCTAGATGATTCTTTCTTATAGACACAATACTTTTTTTGCCATTCTGAAGATAATACATATAAAAGTCCAGTACTGGAGCACTGGGTGGCTCGGGCGTTAAGCATCTGTCTTTGGCTCAGGTCATGATCCTGGGGTCCTGGGATTGAGCCCCGCATTGAGCTCCCTGCTCAGCGGGAAGCCTGCTTCTCCCTCTCCCACTCCCCTGCTTGTGTTCCTGCTCTTGCTGTCTCTCTCTCTGTCATATAAGTAAATAAAATCTTAAAAAATAAAAATAAAAAAGAAATAAAAAATAAAAGTCAAGGACTGGTTCTTCTCTTAATTTTATTTTCTCCATTATAAATTCTTTTTAAAAATTTTTATTAATTTATTTATTTTAGAGAGAGAGAGCATGGGAGAGGGGCAGAGGGAGAGGAGAGAGAATCTCAAGCAGACTCCCAGCTGAGTGTGGGGCCCAATGTGGGGCTCGATCCCACGACTCTGAGATTGCCTGAGCCAAAATCAAGAGTTGGATGCTTAACCGACTAAACCACCCAGGTGCCCCCATTGTGAATTCTTCTATGCATTGTGTTTAGTGTATCTTTCTTTGTGTTACCTTTCCCAAATGTTTGGTGATATTTAGATGTGTGTTCCTTTAAGCAGCCTTTGTAGGAATGGGCTAGGATTCTTTGTACTACTGCTTGTTTAAAGTGACATCAAGATAGGAAGCCTGAGTTAAAGGAGGATGGATATAGCCCATCTTCCTGGGCTTTGCCACTCACATGGGACACTGCCCTCATTCTCTAACACAAGCTGCCACATTCACTGATCTTGCCTCAAGGCAGATTTCCATGTTACTGCTATGTACAAATGCTACAAAGGGGTAAAAGGTGGAAGACAGCTGTATTTCACTCATGCTTCCTGATACAGTATTATCTGATACGTAATGGTTTATAACTCTTATTCCTGCTATGTAAATTATAATTGCTGCCAATATAAAGTTACCCTCTTATTTCTATTAGTTGACTGTTCTACTTTATCTAATACTAACATTTCTCCATGACTTCCTTTTTCTTAGCCTTTGCTTGATATATCTCAACTTTCCTTTAATTTTCAAAGTTTCCAAGGTACCTTCCTTTGTATGTGTCTTTGGTGGAGAGAATATCATTGAGGGTTTTTTTTTATATTACAGTATGAATATTATGTCTTTAATAAGGAAATTCAATCCAGGTCCAACTTTTCCAAGTGTTGACTTTATTTGTATGTTTGCCACTGTAAGAATGTCTGTCTTTGAGGGCACTCAACAAATATATGTTAAATGCATGAAAAATTTATGATATTCAGGTTTCACGGCTTTCTCTCTTTCAGTATAAACATTTAAAAATTTCCTCTTATCTTCTGTAGACATCTTGTTTATAATTTTACTAGTAGTTAATTGTGGGTTTTAAAAAATATTCTATTTATGTGTATGTTCCCAAGCTTTATTAGGCATTTGTTTATACTGTAATCACAATCCTGAAATATCTGAATGATTTTCAACTCCATAGCAGACTATGAACAACAACTAGCAGTCTGCATCTGAAAGGTAGAGAGTAAACAGAAGAATCTGCTGGATACAGCAGCAAAAAGCCAGGACCAGACATCTTGTGTTTTAACAATGCAACTGAAGTTTATAAAACTAACTCCTATATCAAGAATAATCCATATAGTATGTTAACAATAAAGGAATTACTTATACTTCACAGAAAGATCACTTCTAAAATAAGTTAAATTTCAGAGAAATATTTGAGAAATTAATTGTGTAAGATTCAATGAGCTAATGCATTCATTATGTAGAAATGCCTCCAATGTCCTAATTATATTGTATCAGCTACCTGTTTGGGTATTTTTATTAATTTCATGTGTACAGAATCTTATTTTAAACTGACTTGATTTGGGCTCTGTTATTTATCTCTAAACTCCATCTTTTGCATGTATAAAAAATTGGAGGATGTTAATACCTAATAGGGTACTAATATGGATTATGTTGAAAATTGAATGAAATAATCCATGTAGAGGCATTTGGCACAAAGCCTGGCATCCATTACCCCCACCGCTTACTAGGTATGTGACCTTGGGAAAGTTCCTTAACCTTTCAGTGCCTAGATTTATCATCCCTAATATGGGGATTATAGTAGTTTTTACCACACAGATTTACCATAAAGAGCTTAGAGCAGAGCCTGGTACATCCTAAGTTCTCAGTCATTGCAAGCTATTATTAGTATCTGAACACAGTGAGGGCTACAACATACATGCTCTGGCAGCAACAATGAGAGAGGAGAGTATTCTTTATGCACACCAATCAAGGAAGCAATAGTTGTGATATGGTCCAAAGAGTAGAGATGGGCTTGAGTCAGAAGGCTGGGGTCCAAGTCCAGGTCCACTGCTTGGCTATGGAACCTTCCCAAACTCTCGGTATCTACTTTTGTATCACAGGGAAAAATACCTAATACACATTTGATATGGGAATTATAAGATTTGTCATGCATATGAATGTTCTGTAATGTAATATCAAAACTGTACCATAGTATCAGTTACTATCAATAATTGTAGTATCAGTACTATTTAGCGGAGACTGTTTATAACCTCATTGACACCTCCTATTAACGTAGCTAGCCCCCTGAACATTCAGAAAAGGATTATAGATCCTTGCCCACATAACCACCTTCTTGTTTACTTCCCCATTCCTTGGATGTATGTATCATTAGTAAATCTGAGTACAATTACCATAAGGAATAGAACAGAGGTAATATTTTGTGAATTATAAACAAATTTCTAACTCTCCATTTTGGCAGAACAACTCTGGCCCACCCACTATAGCTGTCAGGGTGATTTATGATGTTCTTTACCAAGTTGACAGCCAGTGGAAGAGAAACTCCATGTGAGAAAAAATTCCTTATATTTATTCTACCTAGTTTAATACCTGATGAACCATGTTATAAGAACAATTCTTAAAATAGCCTTGAGGAGAGCATCTCTACATTTCCCAACACATACAATACATCATAGAAATTCTCACAGAGAATGTAAGGTGAATGGTAATAGTCTCGCTGTGAACTTGACTGGTTTACAAAACAGGCCTTGATTAGAGACTTAGCAATAAAAACAGCAGGCTCTAAATGCTAACTGGCACAGTTCTTGGTTTTGATAATTTCATCCTAACAATAAGTCTTCATCATAGGCAATACCATTATCAGTATATACAATAATAAATAAGAAGGGAGGACCAATGCTTGGAAGACAAAGCATGATTACCTTCAAAGCCACTTAATTTGGAGAGAGAAGAGGGGACAGAGCCCATCCTAAGTAGGGTTGTCTCTGCTTCAGGTCTTTCCTGAAACCTTGTCTGATGACTACAGGCCGTGGTAATCTTCTCCTTCATCTATACAATTCATACGACACCCATTATATTGACTTACTTTGTAGTGCTCTCCAAGAATATGTGATTTGTGTACCTTTTCTTCTCAACCACATGGTGTCTTCAACCTCTCCCATTTCCTTTGGCCTCTTCCTCCCAGTTTATAAACACAAAATTCTCTTCATATAACAAACCAACCAAACAAAACCATTCCCTTACCTTTGTGTCTCCTTACCTGGCTGAGTTTCCCATGATCTAAAAGAGTAGGTAGCACTCATTGGTACTAGTTGGCACTCTATTCTCTTGGCTTTGAGGGCACTACTCTCTCTTGCTTCTATTCAATGCTCTTTCCTGCTTCTTTTTTTTTTTAAAGATTTTATTTATTTATTTGAGAGAGAGAATGAGATACAGCGAGAACATGAGAGGGGGGAAGGTCAGAGGGAGAAGCAGACTCCCCGCTGAGCAGGGAGCCCGATGCAGGACTTGATCCCGGGATTCCAGGATCATGACCTGAGCCGAAAGCAGTTGCCCAACCAACTGAGCCACCCAGGCGCCCCTCTTTCCTGCTTCTGTTGAAACTATCTTTTCAACCTCCTTCACTGGCTCCTCTCTCCCTGTCTTCTCCTTATACTTTGATATTCCCCAGTGCTTGTCTATCCTTAACAGTCCCTGGGATTCTTCATTTACTCCAATATCTTAAATATGCCAACAGGTCTCAAACACATATTTCTAGTGAGATAACCTTTCTTAAGTCTAGAATCATGTTTCTGATTGCTTATTGTATACCTCAAATGTATCAACAACGGAACTGATTTTCTCCCCAAAACATTTTCCTTTACTCACCCTCTTCATTAGGGAAACTCTGGGAATCATACTTGCTTCCTTCCTCTCCTTTATTTCTATGGCCTTGTCTATTCACTTCTAAATATCCCTTGAACATATCCAATTATTTCCATTCCGTTTCTCATGACCTCATTATTGTTCTCATTATCCTCGCCCTGATGTCCAGAACCCTCTTCATTATATCTCTTATCATCATTTTCGCCCACCTCTGATGTTATCCTCACCCATCACACATGTCATCTGGGTAGACTTTAAAAACAAAATGATGCTAAATGAAAGGCAAAAATCCCTCATTGTGTCCTTCTCTTGTTAAATGTCCTTGAATAGTACTCCACTGATTTCAAAGCAAAGTTTCAGTTCTTTGGGCAAAGTTAAAGCACTTTTCAATACAACTCTCTTTTGCCTTTCCCAGTCTAATCTGCATTATGCACCCCCCCATGGTACCTTTGGTTTCTATTCATGCTGTTTCTTGCCTACATGCTTTTGTACATGAACCTGGAGTCCCCTCCTCCCATTGTTCTGCCTGGCAATCTCCAGATTCTCCTTCAAAACTTCATCAGAGCAGGCGCCTGGGTGGCTCAGTTGGTTAAGCGACTGCCTCTGGCTCAGGTCATGATCCTGGAGTCCCGGGATCGAGTCCCGCATCGGGCTCCCTGCTCAGCGGGGAGTCTGCTTCTCCCTCTGACCCTCCTCCCTCTCATGCTCTCTCTATCTCATTCTCTCTCTCAAATAAATAAATAAAATCTTTAAAAAAAAAAAAAAAAAAAAAAACTTCATCAGAGCACTATTGCTTCTGGAAAAACCACCCTAACCTCCAGTAGTGTAAGACACTGTGTCCTCCAAACCACTTCCACATATCTTTATTAGAGCCCTTCTGACAATGTACTATAACTAATTATTATTCCCATGTCTGTCTTCCTTGCTCATCTGTGAACCTCCAGAGACTAGAAATGTCTCATTCATCTTTACATCCCTATTGCCTAGCATAGATTCTGGCACACAGAAGGAACTTGATAAATATTTGTGGAATAAACAAAAGACTAAATAATTGAAGCCCCTTCCTTTATGAAAGTATGGTGCATGAAGCCATCATTACGTTTTTTGGTATCTATAAAGTACACGGTACTAATGAGTAGATGCGCTGCTTGGCTCATTTTATTACAATCCCTTTGACACTTCTGTTAGAGAACACTGGCTCCAGGGCAAGTGTGAGGGTTCAGTATTTTTAGCTTCTAATGACCTCAGATTTGTTCCGTATGCTTCCCAGTTCCAATCATGTGTATGTGTTAGCCATGGAGATTGGCCGCGTGCACACACTTTCAAGGAATTACCTCAAGGAAACATTTGAGCAGCAATCATCAGTAGGAAGTGAGAGCCTTTAACATGTTGCTGCTGGGAAAAATGTAGGATTCCTCATTATTGGGCACTTCTCTTTGAACAGTCTTTCCCAGTGTTTCCCATTTCCTGTGGTTGAGCCTTAGAAAACGTCTTTGGTCCTTTTGGGGCTATATAGGTCATCATTAGGTCATCATGAGATCAAACAACAGGTTATTAAGCAGAAAGGCAGGTGCATTGTGTTAATAACCCAATCAATTTTACTATCCATCTGCATTCCTGACTCATGTAGATGACTTAAGAGTGCCTATGGCTTCCTTTAACACTCACATCCTTATTTTGATGAGTGAAAAGTCACCCAATAACTTCATATTCTGGAGACTTATTCAAAGGATGATGTCTTCATGGATAATGATGGACTTGATTTATTTCATTACCAATTGCTGGCTAATGTTTGCAAAGAAGTTTGGATGAAATTGGTCATTTCAGCATCTAGTTACACAGTGTCCTATGGTTTCACATGCTGTAGTCTTGTTTTTGGAGCTGTATATTAAGTTCCTTGATTAGAGAGTCCACATATCCAGATATATCTATATTCTCCACAAGCCTGAGTGTATATATATATATATATATTTATATATATATAAAGTTACAGAGTCTTAGAATGATAGGGTTGGATGAAAATTCATTTTCTTTATGTTTTCCTCAAAGTTTGACATAAATATTTTATGAAATGTCTAAAATAATGTCCAAAATAAAAATAGCCATTTTCATTCAAGGCTGATTATAATTACAAAAGTTTTTCCCAAAACTATATAAATTATTGCTCTGATTAAATATATGTCTCACTTTTTAATTCAGTGATTGCATGGTAGAATGATGTAAAGAGAACTAAAGCTGAGAGGGGGGTAATCTATATCCAGTGCAGTCTAATTTAAGTTGATCTTTATCTGATTTGGCTTCTCTGGGGGCTACTTGGAAATAGCTGTACCAGGGGCATTCACTAGCGTCCCACAGATGTTAATAATAGAGGCTTTCTGTAGACTTTAAAATAAAGACGATGTCTCTACAGTGCAATGACAACCAATTAGAAGATGAACATTTGGTCCATGAGTTGATGATTTTAATGCCATGCATCATGCTTGACTGATTAAACACCTTCCCTCTGCCCTGAATTAACCAATTTATTGTCCTAGGAGGTAATGTTGTAAAAAGCTGCTATCTGCATAAAACTGTGGACCCACTACCCTCAATTATGTACAATCAGAAAGAACTGTTTATTTCAAAAGGGTCTTTTAAGAAATAATAGCTTTTTTGAAATGAAACTCAAATGCCATAAAATTTACCCTTTTAAAGTATGTAATTCATTATTTTTAGTATATTTAATATGATATCATATTAAATATATAATATATATTAAACAGTTATCATCACTGTCTAATTTCAAAATGTGTTCAGTACCCTACCTCCCCACCACCATTAATGTACTTTCTGTTTCTGTGGATTTGTCTATTCTGAGTATTTCAAATACATGGAATTGAAACATTCAATATATGACAGACTTCCTTCACTTAGCATGATACATTCAGAGTCCATCCATGTTGTAGCAGGTATCAATTCCATTTTATTGTTAAGTAATATTACATTATAGAGATCTATAGCATTTTGTTTATCCACTCACAGTTGATACACATTTGGGTTGTTTCCAATTTTTGGCTATTATGAATAATGTTACTGTGAGTATTCACGTACAGGTTTTTGTGTGGACATAGTTTTCAGTTCTCTTGGGTATATACTTAGGAGTGGAATTGCTGGAGCATATGGTAATTCGATGTTTAACATTTTAAGAAACTGCCCGTTATTTTCCAAAGTGGCTGCACCATTTTACATGCCCACCTGCAGTGTGTGAGGGTTCCAATTTCCCCACATCCTCACCAACACTTATTATCTGTCTTTCTGATGGTAGACATTCTGGTAGGGTTGACGTGGTATCTTATTGTGATTCTGATGTGCATTTCCCTAATCAAGTGACTAATGATGTTGAGCATCTTTCCATCTGCTTCTTGGCCATTTGTATATCTTCTTTGAAGAAATATCTATTTAGATCCTTGGCCTAATTTTTAAAATTAGGTTTTTTTTTTTTTTTTTTTTACTATTGAGTGTTTATATATTCTGGATATAAGACTCTTACAAGTCATGATTTGCAACTATTTCCCCTTATTCTGTGTGCTGTCTTTTCACTTCCTAGATATGTGTCTTTTGAAGCAAAAGTATTTTTAGTTTTTGCAAAGTTCAATTTATCTATTTTTGTTGTTGTTGCTTATGCTTTGGCTGTCGTACCTAAGACACTATTACTTGCTCCGGGGTCAGAAAGGATTGCTTCTATATTCTTTTCTGAGAATTCTACATGTAGGTAGAAGATTCATTTTTTAGTTTATTTTTGCATATAGTGTGAGGAAGGTTGAGAGGATTTTGTCAAGCACTCTCCCCTGATGTGTATCAGTTTAAAATGTGAATGCAGAAATCTGTCACTTTCCTGGAAGCCCACATTATAAAAGCAACTTCTGTGGCAAACCTGACTTTATTGATTATTTATTGAGTAGAATTCTGTTCAAGATGATGGAGGGCTAAAATCGGGCTAAATGAAACTTATAGAATTTGGGGGAGGACTATGAACCAATTTTAAGGACTTTTATAAAATTTCCACTGTGATTCTAAATTCTCAAAGCTGGACTGAGAACTTGAAGAAATCACTCTGGATGTTTTTCCAAACATTTTTAACTTGGTTCAAACCGATTATTTAATATTGAATTGTATTTTCACATGATTTATTCCATATGGGTTTGATTAATTTACATGGAATTCTTCAAAACTCTGTCTAAACCACATTGTTGTTATCAAAGAAACTTGATGAGTGTCTTCTAAAACCCTCTTAAAAACACCACAAAATCATGGTAGCAACTCCAGGTTCTAAGTTGAAATCCTTCCACTTCGGTGTAAGAACCATCAGCTTTGAATGTGTCTAGATACAAAACCCCATTTTCCCATTTTGAGGAGAAAATCCTTTTTCAGACACTCTTCCTTGAAGGTAAATTTGCTATAACATATTTGGGCTTAGGACTAAAACCTTTGGTTTGTAAGTTGAAGTTTATCTTTTGCTCCTACGTTAACCGGATATAAGTTGAAAAGAATCTTGAATCTGATTGTCTTGAGGTACTGCAAAGGAGAAACCACTGAGAATAAGAGCATTGCAATAATCACACATCACAGATGCTGCCTGCTGCCATTGTTCTTTCATTCAAGGAGCATAATTATTTGAAATGATATTTGTAGATCATATACCTGGCACATCATAAGTTCCCCCAGAAATGTTGATTCCTCTTTTCTTTAAACACTCTTAAGGCATGGAGAGAATGAATGTCTTAAAATGGTTTTCATTTGTAATCACTTTGGAAAATTAGGTATGGGGAGGAAAACCTGTGAATAAAGGAGAATTTACAAATGCTCTTTCACTAAGCACGTGACCCAATGGTTATGTAAGGAGTGAACATCCTCTCAGCATTAATAAGCAAATATAAACCAATAAGAACACAGGTAAGGACTTTTTTCCCAACCAGAAGTGAGGGCTAGGGTTTATAGGGCAAGAGATTAAACAATTTGTATTCCAGGCAATATTGTTGTCACCACCAATTCTAATGAGCATTTTCTAATTTATGTCTTTAATGTATTTATTATGAATATATTACATAAGTGGAAGCCTGCCTCAGGACTGGAAATGCAGGAGACTTGGTTTTCAGACTCAGCCTTTTCACTAATTACTTGGTCAATTGGTTACAATCTTATTATTTTACAAATGTTTGAGAGAGTGGAAACTTGCTAATAAAATATAGTTCAGTGTTGAAAATTATGCCATGTCCTCTGTCTTAATATCTATGAGAACATTGAAAATTGGCCCAACAATGACTTAAGAGATAATTATGCAAAAAAAGCATATTATTTTTACTATAAATGTAGTTTACTTAAAAAACACAGAGACTGATCACAATCATTGCCCTAGGTAACAAGGCAAAGCAATTTGGCAGCAAATAGATGACAAGACTTACGATAAATATTTCCCGGAGTTGATAAATGGAAGCAAGGAACAAATAGGGTGGGA
Organism: Neomonachus schauinslandi; assembly: GCF_002201575.2. Classification (NCBI taxonomy): domain Eukaryota; kingdom Metazoa; phylum Chordata; class Mammalia; order Carnivora; family Phocidae; genus Neomonachus; species Neomonachus schauinslandi. The sequence goes on along the minus strand of NC_058416.1, from coordinate 19,121,666 downwards.
TTTAAGTGAGTTAAGAAATGTTTTCTAATTCTTAAATTGATTTATTTGAAATACAAAAAAGGGTCTCAAACCTTTTCATCTCAACCTAAAAATCTGGGAGATTTTTTTTTTTCAGTTATGTGTTAACATATAGTGTAATATTGGTTTCAGGAGTAGAATTTAGTGATTCATCACTTACATATGACACCCAGTGCTCATCACAATAAGTACCCCCCTTAATACTCATCACCCATTTAGTCCATCCTCCACCCACCTCCCTTATGGTAACCTTCAATTTGTTCTCTTTAGTTAATAGTCTCTTATGATTTGCCTCCCTCTCTCTTTTTTTTTTTTTTCCTTCCTTCCCCTATGTTCATCTGTTTTGTTTCTCAGATTCCACATATGAATGAAATCATATGGTATTTGTCTTTCTCTGACTGACTTATTTTGCTTAGCATAGTATACTCTACATGCCCATGACACTGAAAATGGCAAGATTTCATTCTTTTTTATGGCTGAGTAACATTGCATTGTATACATATACACATCTTCTTTATCCACTCATCAGTTGATGGACATTTGGGTTCTTCCCATAATTTGCCTGTTGTTGATAATGCTACTATAAACATTGAAGTGCATGTACCCTTTCAAGTCAGTATTTTTAGTATCTTTGGGGCAAATACCTAGTAGTGCAATTCCTGGGTCATAGGGTAGTTCTATTAACTTTTTGAGGAACCTCCATACTGTTTTCCAGAGTGGCTGTACGAGTTTGCACTCCCAGGAGCAGTGCAAGAGGGTTCCCCTTTATCCACATCCTTGCCAACATCTGTTGTTTCCTGTGTTGTTAATTTTACCCATTCTGACAGGTGTAGGTGGTATCTTATCGTAGTTTTGATTTGTATTTCCCTGATGATGTGTTTAAAAGGCAGTCATTAACTACTCACTGGGTGAGGGACACAAAGGAAAGAGAAGATACGATCTTTAATGTGAAGAGACACAATTTTTTGGAGCCCAAAATATATAGGAATAGTTTAAACACAAGTTTCAAAAAAATAAAAATTAATACAACATTTCCTAACATGGAATTATGAGAAAATAAGTGATTCCAAATATTACCTACCTATTGCACGTGTCTTGTGAGGACAGGCTTCTTTTAATGCCCCAAATCAGATTAGACTGAACTTCCAACGTACTTTACTGAAGGGTGTCTAGGATCACTGATCCATGTGTTTCTAAGTATCCCCAGGAAATGCTTTCAGTATTCTGGTTTTTTACTGTTTGGGTTTTTTTAATTAATTTATTTACTAACTAATTAATTAATTTTGGCCTACTGCATTTTCCTTTAGCACAACCCATTGGAATGCGACAATATATTACATCACTATATAACCCCAAATTTAGGCTATTCAGGTTTCCAGAACCACTACACCAGGACTTCAGCAGAACAATAAGGGTTGTGTTCAGGTTGTGTCTTGGCATGGACAGCGCCTCCACCATAACACAAAATGGTGAAGGTATGCTTAAGGTCCAACCTGCAGCCTTTCATTATCTACTGAAAACTGAATGTTTGGAAAAGAATACATCCAAGTCTCCCAAGAGTGAAACTAAATTCTTAGAAAAGAAACTTTTCACAAAGGATTATGATTTCTCGAGATGCAATTTTGCCCACAAAACAAACAAAAACGATATTTTACTAAGATAATTCAGAATGACACCATTTAACCCACGGCACTCACCTCCTCCAACCCAAGGAGCCAAATTTCAGAGTTATAGAAGAAAGATAAAACCTTTCAAGTTTATGCCTGCCTTTCTGGAGTCTGGACAGAATCACTTGATGACTTCCATTGCTTTGGATCCTTATTAGCCAGGGAAAATGAACTTAGAGGAAATAAAGGGGAGAAGTATGACATGCAAGAAGCTGCCCCTGCAACATTCTCATTAGGCTTCCTTGCCTCATGGCACCAGTGCCTCATCATCATAATCGTCACCATCATGATCATCATCCTTATCATACTTGTGTTCAGGAGCAGCCGCAGCTCTCGATGACCATTTATGGGGTGCTGGATATGTGCTGGGCCCTGTGAAAGGTTATAGAGGCAGTGGACAACCAAGTGTTTGCAAATGGGTAGCAGAGAAAATGCTTCTCTCCCTCCATATTTGTCTTTGATGGCTAAGAATGAGGTACATTTTTGCCTGTGCAGTTGGAAAAACAACCACGTGATCTACCTTATCATGCCCCTTAACTACTGCAGGTTGTAGAGTCTCAGAGCTAGAAGAGACCTTAGCAATGACTGGATCCACTTTACAAATAAGGACACAAAGGTCCAGAGAAGTTTTGACTTATCTGAAGCCAGATAACTCAGTCATGAGAGAGCAGGGACTGGACCCCTGGATCTCCTGAGTTCAAGTTCAACAGACTTCCTGGTATATCAGTCTGTTTCTCTTGAATAATATCCCAGGGTACTCCAAAGCATCTTAGAATATATCTAATACTAAAGTTATATTAATACTGCTGGTAGAAGTAGTAAATAGAAAATATTTCTGAAATGCTTATAGGTGATCTAATTTTCTGGGATTCTAATTTGCTTTCATGATTTACATTTTAGAGTCTCAAATTTTATTATTAAATTATTGTATAACTATTAAGTGGTATATAGTCTCATGATTGAATACAGTAATGGTGTTAGGTACGGAAAAGGTAGCATGGCCCCTTCAATAGCTTCATGGCAGAGCCCCTGTAAATGCAGAGTCTACAAATGTAATTCATAATGTAATATGGTGTATGTGTACCCCCGTCATGATTTTCTTCTCATCATACAACATTGAATTTGAACACTTTTTTGTAGATTTTGGTATGAGTTCACAGGACTTGAACAAACAGACTAGTTCTAAATCTTTATAAGCACACATGACCTGTAATTCAATAAAGAAATATATAGGTTTTAGAGTTTAAGATTTGAACTCATTTCCAAATTATTCAACCTCTCTGAATTGTAATATCCCCAACACTAAATGGTGATGATGACAGCTTTTTTAGATTATATCTGGATTGGGTACATATAAAGTGCCTGAGACATATAGGTTCTCATTAGATGGTAGCACTTCTGATATATTATTTCCCTATAGTTCCACTGCAAGGAAGCTTAGACTGAGAGAATTTGGGTCGTTCACTTAGTGCCTCTCCCAGGGCCAGGTCATAAAAGAGCTGGGACTGACCTGAGTTTGCCTTCTTAAATCTCAGGTAAATGTACTATTTTTTGAAACACCGTAATGGCTAGGGGAATGTGGTAGGAAGAGAAGGTAGTGGAAGACTGTAGGCCTTCAACTTTGCAAAAATTCAATACCCCTTCTCCCCCATTCCTTTGTAATTCCAAGATAGAGTACATTGCAAATCTTTGGGTTCATCCAATATGTGTCCGTTTTTCCATATCATTCCATATTTCTGACAAGACTATAAGTAACTCATTCCAAGCTCAAACCACACACCCTGAGATCAGTGCCGAGAGGAATTTAGTTGGTTATTAGGGGACATGCTAACATCCTGCTAACATCCCATATCCTCTACCTTCCTACCTGCTTTCTGGCTGTCAGAATGTTCTTCTTTTGCACAAGGCATCCAAGAGCTGACAGGTTGGCAAGGTAATCAATAGAAGAGACAGCAGATGATTATCAGGGGTGTAGAAGGCAAAGGTTATCACTATGTGTTTAACTTCTATTTAACTTTCATGGGACCTGTATGAAAAATGGTGAGTATGAAAAAATTTGCTGTGAAGTGCAGAACTAATTAATCTATTACCATATTCTATTCTAATACATTTGAACAAGGCACCTACTCCCTTTGTAAAAGCCATGCATCCAATTCTAGCAAGCTGTTTTCCCCCTTACAATGTGAAAAAAAATTTTTTTCTAGTATGCTGAAAATTAAATTGGCCACGTGTACAAAAAAAAAGACAATAAAGGCCTATGGCACTAAAAACTCATTAAGATTTTTTTTCAGTGGCAGTGCACAAAATATTATAAAATAATGTGAAATTCAAATATTCTTAAATAATCAAAAACTAAATGAGATGGAATAGACTCTTTCAGTACCAGAGTTATGTGTCTTCCAGAAATCCTCTGTTAAAGTTATATTTATAACCAGATTTGCTGGCATAAGTTGATCTAGGATATAGAGGATAATTTGTAGAATGTTCAAGTCATAAGAAATATAAAACTATGTTATCTCTCACGAAAGACTTATGACATTCAGAATATTGTCTTAAACAGTTAACTATCACTAGAGAGTCTTCAAAAGAACATTTTTCTTCTTTGGTGTCTCTAACTCAAGCGGTAAAAGCCCTAATGCGCCTCAGCCACAGTTACTTGGCTAGTTAAAATGCTTAGCTTGGTGAATGATTTGGGAGTGGTAATATGATTAGAAGCCAGCATTTTTTTTTTTCCTATTAACATTCAAAGTTTAGCATTAGGGTCATCGATCTGATTTATTAAATTCCCTGATGGTAAAACCCAAGGCAAATCTACCTGACATGCAGTATTGGCCTTATTCTTAGGCAGAGTCAATTTTTGCTACTATGAAATGATTTTAAGTTAAGATGTTATTCTTGCTAAAATAGAAGTGCCCCTCAGGCCTGTGAGTTTAAAAGTTTATCAGTTTCCAGCTAACATTGATCAGTTTTTGATTTGGGGGGATGTCTGAGGTCTAAGCGTGGAATGCAGAGAAGAAAGGTCTCTTTGGAGACTAAAGTGGACATCTGTTGTTCTGCATCCAGAATCCACCATTTACCTTCTGGTCACAGCCCCCCAGCCTCCCTTTTGGGGATTTGCCCTCTTCCATCGCCTGTGGTCCTGATGGAAGTGCCCAGCAGGATATCTCACCCTCCTCGGGTCCAGGATGGCCATAGGACACTAGCCAGGATAATAGACTGTCTTGGAATTCAAATATTGAGACCATGACAATGATGATGGTGGTAACTGTGATAATAAGAATAATAAATGATTGGGGATTGATTCATCCCAGTGCTGGCATGCTGAAAAGACATGAGTTCCTGCCATTTAGATTCCTAGAGCTACTCATGGCTTTCCAAGGCCTATTTTCTCTACATACCTTTTGGTTTTAGTTGCTACCCTAAAGGTAGTTGTTGGAAGGGTGTCCTACTCTTCCAAGGATAGGATATCCTTCCAATAAATTGTTTACATTAAAAGTAGCCACAGTTGTTCCTGCTGCTAGAAAGGGTAGTAGGACATGCCAACCCAAAATATGCTGCTTTGGTATATTGATTATTTTGACCTGTAGGCACTTGAAATGAAAACCAGCAAATGCAGTGAGAGGCTTTCTCTGAACTCCCTTTATCTTCTTAAAGATAGATCCTCCAAAAGGAACTCAATTGTCGCAATCCCTTCCCTAGGAGTTTCACGAACCAGGGAAGACTGACTCATTGCAGGAGAGGAGACTAGAAGTGGACACCACACCCACACACACCTTCATCACAAACTATCATACCTCCCATCTCTTCTTCTAAGGGCCCATCCATCCTCCCTAAAAATCATTCACTCCCCCCCCTAAGAGGCCTACATCTCCCCTCTTCTTTCCTTATTAAGGCTGTGTTTAAGTCTGAATTCTAAGCCACCTTGAAGTTACTTATTTTTCCCTGGGTATCTCCCATGTGTACATGAGGTGTACATATTAATAAACTTTTTCTCTTGTTAATCTGTCTTTTGTTATAGGGGCTTCAGCTTAGAACTCAGAAGGGTAGAAGGAAAATTATGCTTCCTCCCCTACACTTGCAACAAAGATTCCTAACCAGCACAGATATTCCTAAGGAGATGTAGAAAGTGAGGGTCCCTGGGAGACTTGGAATAAGCTCTATCCAGAAAGGGACACGGGCACACAACGAGGAGGCTAACGACAGACAAATACAACCTTCAGCTTTGTACAGACTAGTCTACTTTTGATAAAGGAAAGTGGCCCCCAAAACTTAGACTTCTGCTTTTCACAGAGTTCAGTGCCCTCTATAAATTCTAAAACCATTTGCAAAGTCTACCAAGGAAACTATATGTTTTCTCAGAGTCCTTGAAAGCCCCAGATAAAATGAGGTTTGGCCTTTGTTCAGAATTTCCCAACTATGGAAGTCTAGTGGCAGGAAGGGGATGGAACAAAAGACTTAATCTTCCCATTTCCGTGTTCTCCCAATGTCATTGGATTTGTACCTTCACTGTCCTGTGGCCAGGAAAATGACCCAGCTAAAAACTTGTGAGTGTAGATCAGTAACTCCTGGACTTTCGATTTCACATGCCAGTAAACTTTTAAGAAAACATCAGACTGACTTAGGGTTGTTACTTTTTTTATATTAAAGTAGGAAAAAAATGACCAAATATTATTACCACTGATACTTAAAAAAAAAGATAAATTTAAAGATCAAAAAGCAGTGCATTTACACACACACAAAAGCAATTAGGTGAATTTTAGGAAGAACCCAGTTTATATTGTTCTTATTTTCCTCAGTTGGCTGTGTGAAAAATAGGCCCTGGTCCAGAAATAGGCTTCTGAGGAGCTCCTGGAGGAAGAGGTTAGACCCCTTGTGGAGAGTTGGAGGATCTACCCAGCTCTGGGGTTCTGCTTTCCAGGCTCACCTTTCTGGAGGCTGATCACAAATACGCTCACTGCTGGGGCACCTGGGTGGCTCAGTCATTAAGCGTCTGCCTTTGGCTCAGGTCATGATCCCAGGGTCCTGGGATTGAGCCCCACATAGGGTTCCCTGCTTTGCAGGAAGCCTGCTTCTCCCTTCCCCACTCCCCTTGCTTGTGTTCCCTCTCTCATTCTGTCTCTCTCTGTCAAATAAATAAATAAAATCTTAAAAAAAAAAAATACACTCACTGGGACAATGGCTGAGCCCAATTTTGTTCATGTATACATATAAACACACTGAGCTGATGAGGGCCTGAACTGGTTTTGTGTTGTTAACAGAAACCTCCATACCCAAAGGCAAAACCAAAAGCACGTTACAATACCCTGGGGCCCAGCTGGAGAGCCCCTGAGAACCTCTCTCACAATTCCCTCCCTTTCCCAGCCTCCTCCCAGACTCTGGTCTCATTTCTTTTTTATGCCTGAACTCCACCTCTCTGCTCAATATGGCCACTCAGGTGTTGACTCCCTGGCTCTATCCCCAGGGACCATGGCCCTACCTACCTACCCCTGGTAGACCTCTAGCCACGTCTGTCCCACCCTTGACTTCAATCTAAGTTCCAGGAACCTCTGCCCACATATAGTATCCCCAGGCCTGCCTTTTCCAGGAGGTATTTGATACAACTACTTTGATCCCTTTTGGGAGTGACAGACAGTGAGCTCAATATGACCATGTTATCACCATGCACTACCATGCACTACTGTATGCTAGCGTAGATCAGCAAACCTTGAAATACGGCATATGGTCTCTGAATTCTTTTCTTAAGGTGGTCAGAAGGGAGAAAAATTGCTAGGCAGTAGGAGGTCAGACAAGTAAGAGAACAGGATGCACCAGCAGCTTTGCATGCAAGAGTAACGGCAGACTCATGCTGGTTGCACACTGCTGTAGGTCAACCCAAGGAATCATGTACAAGTAGAAGAGAAGGGTCAACGGCAGCAGAAACTAGTATATATATATATATATATTTTACTGAAAACCAATCCTCTTATCATCATTTGTTCAGGTTCATGGGTTGCCAATGTTAAATGTTAATGTTAAAGCAATTAGAATTAAATAGTCCATATTATCTTAAACATGTGCTATGATCTATATCAGCCATCTTAAAGTAAATTATTCTGCAGTAATAAATTATCCCTAAATCTCTGTGGCTGACAACAACAGCGGTTTGCTTCTGCTCATGGTCCGTGCTTATCACAGGTTGGCCCTGGCTCTGCTCCACAGGTCCTCACTTCAGTGCTCGGACTCGTGGAGCAGCCCCTACGTGGGGTTCATATACCTGGCACATCATAAGTACTATCCTTTGTGGGATAGTACTGGCCTCATGGCAGAAGGAAAGACAACATGGCAGAATCATATGATGCCTCTTAAAGCTCATGCTGAGAATTGATGTGAGACATTTTCACTCACATTTCACGGGCAGGTCACAGGGCAAAACAATGTCAGTGAATAGGGAAGCAGAGTCCTCCCACAGGAAGGGTCAATGAATGTTTTAGGTAATCATACAATATCCCCCGTGAGTACTCTATTTTATCTTTCTCATTAGATATCTCCTGAGAAGTACAAGTGCCAACAGTCTTTAAAAATCCTGTTTCTCTGGAATTAAAAAAGAACACAATATAGAGACCAGAGTCTTCAGAACTCCTTAAGATTTCAGATCTTTCCCAGTTAAAATGCCAATCCTTCAGGGCTCCTGTGTTCTGCAGGGGAGCCTGCTTACAAAATGGCAGGCATGCTCACATATCTGTCAGTGTTTAGAGTGGATAATGCAGGCACAGCATTTCACAACAACCCTGGTGGCTGAGTTGCAAAATTATTTATGGCTTTACCATTTATGACATGCTGCTCAGTTTCCCATGAGTTGCTAGGAAAGATTCCTGATAGCTACTATGAGCCACTGAAACCTATGAGACTTCATTTATTATGGCATAATATACACATTACCTCACTTGTGTTAGACCATATGGAGAGCTCTCTGTTGAAGTTGGCTGCCTGATCCAACATACAGCATAATTGAAGAGGACAAGAAACAGAATCCATTCCCGTTTCACCCCAGTAACTATGCCAAATTCAACAGATCATCTGGGCATAGCAATCAGTCCTCAGGACAACATCACTGCCATCACCTATGCCAATGAAGAATAATAAATGTGATATTGAAGAGTGTCTGAGTGACAGGGAACAGCAAAATCTCAAGAGTGGATCAGTAGGACTCCCTGTTGATATTTAGCTCCTGTTTGGAAGTTGATGGAGAAGCAGGGTACCCATTTGTCACTCATTGTAGGGTGGTATTTGGAAGGAGAGGCAAGAAGCTCAAAAGAACCTGAAAAGCACAGCCAGTTCTGAGTACAAATGAGCAACTAGCAACAACTCCTTAAATGGAGAAATGTGCCCCTGGGGGGAAGCCACAGTCCACGATCTGCCATATGCCAATTTGCCTCTCTCTTAAAAGGGGAACAAATGAACACTTGGACTCTGTGGGCACCGCGGGACAGAATGTTAATCCCCATAATGTAGATATGAGGGGGACATGACCAATATACGGTTATTTCCATGTACCTTTTGTCATTCTGGGGCCTGTTTATATGATATGAGGTAAAGACTCAGTGTGTTCTCTTGAATACAGGATTGGAAATCCTTTGGTGGGAGACTTTTCCTATTTGGATGGCAGGATGGTAGTGGGGAACACTGACCTATTAGGAAGTCTCGGGAATTTTTCTAATCCTTATCATAAATGCACCTCAGATAGAACCACCCAATTAAAATTGGTGTGAAAAGTCACATGATAGCCTCCGAAAATCATCCTAATAGTTTTCTCCTTTTATAATTACAATTTTAAGAATTGTTCTACAATTTCCCTGTTTACATTGCCAGTCCATCTGTCTATGATGTTTGTGAATCTTTCTCTGTTTCTCTCTCCCTCTCTCTCTGTCACATAAACACCCGCACTCACACGCAGACACAAAGACACCGTGACCTAAAAATCAAAGTAAAGCTCAGCAAAGAGTAAGAAGAGTTAGCAGCAAGTACTCTAAGAGACCTGCTGGATAAGTTCAATCCATTCTCATATTTCTTTTTTTTACTTGCCTCTTCGATGTTTCTCATCTGTATCAAAATGGAACATTAATAATTGAAGAGTTCCCATTGCAAGATATTATCACTAATAATGAGCTGTGGGTAAAACAGACCCTTCTCTTCCAAAGGACAAGCTCTAACTTTGCTTATGGTTGACTATTTGAAATAAAAGCAAAAGATCGGTGCCCAACCCCGCCCCCCCTGAAAAAAAAGTCTAATTAGTGTTCGTCTATTGGAGAGGAAGCTGAGCAAGCCGCTCCACCACTGCCAAATGAAATTAAGGCCCAATTATTGATAAATGAAGAGTGGTTTGTGCTGGAGCCTGGCCTGGAGTCGCGGAAATACATCTGTCATTTGGCCTGTATAGGAGTCATTCATGTGTGACATAGCATCCTGTGCATTTATCATGCATCTGTAGATTTTTGTTTTAATTCAGTTAGCTGTCTAACTAGATTCGGTGCTGGGTGCCTCGAATGGAGTCAGGATTTGGACTGACAGATGCAATTCTAGTCTGAAATGGTGTGTGGCAGGACTTGCTATCCCGCATATTAATTATTATTGAAACCATTATAGACAGTGCTTCTCCACTAATGGTCGATTCCGTTATCTGTTCTGTGGCTTCTCCCGTTAACAATTGCCCAGTTTGCTCCAGGGCAGGTAGGAGACACACTGGATCAATGGACCATTGTTGTTAAGTGCACCGACTATTACCATGAAAATTAGAATGCACGTGCTTGAAAGACAAGAATGAAAATGCCCGTCTTACCATTATGCAAATTACCCATTCTCTAAATGAGATAAGTGGGGGGAGAAACACTTTTCATAAATCTTAACTAGGTAAAAGGGTTTATTAAGTCCATTGTCAAAAATGAATTGAAAACAAACATTTGTTAAGTTGATAAAAAAAAAAAAAAAAAGAAATGTCTGCAGGGCTATTCCCAACCTAGCTTTGCACACAAAGCTTAGTTGGGTAGCATGCTAAGGTTTAATTTAAAGTTCCTGTCGTTTTATCACTCCATTGTATAAAATATTGAAAACAACTGTCACCTTCAAAAAGAAGCCACTAAGGCAATTTTTGTCCCAAGTTCTGAGAAAATATTGTGTTGGGAGGACTTTAATAAGACCAACTCGCAGGGCAACTGTCTTGCCTCAACCTCTGTGGCTTCCTTCATTATTTGCATGTTTCACGCCTATCCTGGTCACATGCCCACCCGCCTCGCCTTCTTATTTCAATCAGCTAATGACCTTTGGTAAGCCCTGCAAAAAACATTCCAGACACAGAGGACTGATCGAAGCAAATGTTGCAGAAATGTACAGTGTTTCTTGCCATTTGCTTATCAACCTCATGTGATATGAACTGTGTGATTATAAACTGTGTGAGTTCTGTCGCAGGCACAGATCGAATTACACATTTCCGTTTCGTAAAGAATTTGTAGAGTTGCTGAGAACTGTAATAAAGCAAAAGACAAGATGGTAATACAATGAAATGTAATATTTTCTGTTAAATAGAAAATTAATGAGAGAGGGAAAGTAATAATGATGAATTTGCATCTTTTCAAAGATTCATATTTGTTAAAGGACATTTCATATTGGTATTTCAGGGCCAAAGAAGCTTGTGCTTTCCTAAACAATTAAAAATTTGCATCTTAGAAGAAATGCTTTCTCATCTCCTGATGTTGGAAAATGAGGTGCTTCAAAAGAACCGAACTTCAATTTAAAAGTGCAATAGCTTGATTATGATATTGGGTTGCAAGATTTTCGTTGTTAAAGATCATTTTGAATAAAAGAGCAAGTTAGAAAGCAAAGATATATCTCAGTATAAATAGATCTTAAAATATGAATAGTCATAATATTCAGGAAATATAAGTAAATTTTGACTTTACAGTTTGGAAGCTATTATCATTTTTTTTGTGTGATTAGCTACTCCAATTTACAATGTTTGCCTCACTGCTTTATTTCTCTCAATAGGTTTTTTTTTTATAAGACTCCAAAAACTTAATTATGGCTTATGCAAATATCATTTGAGGGAAAAGAGGGTAATATTAAATCTTTGAAAGCATTATTAGGTTAAATGCTAGGAAAGTCATTGTAGGTATTAAATGGCATTCAGAGAAAAAATGGAGCTGAGGTAGGAAGGCCCCTTGGAGAGGTTTCTCATGCCTTTCTTAAAGCCATCTACCTGGGTCAGTTTTTCCCAAAGTTTGATCAAAGGTGAGTCTTGTAGAAAGCTGGAGAAAGAAAGACTTTTTGCTTCTGCATTATGTACAGATTGGAAGCCAAACTAAGTCCACATGACGCTGGAACTGCTAAAAATGAATCCATGAAGCATGCAGGTACTTTTTTCCAGACATGATGCAAAACCTCTTTATTTTTTTAAGATTTTATTTATTTATTTGAGAGAGACACGGGGGTGGGGGTGAGTTGTAGAGGGAGAAGAAGAAGCAGACTCCCCACCGAGCAGGGACCCCCCCCCCCTGCCCCCGTGGGGCTCGATCCCGGGACCCTGGGATCATAACCTGAGCCGAAGGCAGACGCTTAACTGTCTGAGCCACCCAGGCGCCCCGCAAAACGTCTCCTTATTTCTTTATCGAATGACCTAAATTTTTCCTACATTGGTTGGAATCACCAATAGTGTGTAAACCCTACAAAAAAAAAAAAATACACAGGCCAATTAGAGTAACAGTCTTGTTGAAGCGGCCAAATTAAATGTTTTACCTAAGAAGACATGAAGTGTCAGCCACTTATCAGCCTCTTACTTTTAAAGTACCTGTAGCCTACTGAGCACAGAGCTTCGAGAGTGAAGAATGCTTAATATCATGAAGTTATTAGCAAATGATCAAAGTAAAAATAATGGTTGAGAAATATGAGAGTGAAATGACAGGTGGAAAATGGGACAGACACACAAGAGAGTAGATGGAATCCTGCGGTTCCGGTGTTTCCCCAGCTGTGGCACTTCGGACCACTGTTAGTCTCTGAGCACCCACTAGGCTGCTGCTGAAAGAGACAAAAGAAAGTGTCAGGGAGGAAAACCTTTCCTCGACCCTCTTAGGTTATATCTGGGGGCCTGTGAATTAAACTAACAAAAGATTATTAGGAGAAAAGGCACCAAATTTCTACTAATATTTCTGTGCCTGGGAGTTCACGGAAAGTAATGATTTAGACTCAGGGGCTTATGAATCCTTCACAAAGGACTACGGGTTCAAGGGCTAACAAATTTCGGGGAAGTGACTAGGAACTATCTAGGGGAGCTAATGGAAGGTAAGGGCTATTTTAGTGAGGTCTGTTCATGCAAACTCATCTTGGTGTCGACTCCCCATCTTCAGTGGTGAGTCTCTCTTTTCCCTTTGGTGCTTGGGGTGTGGGGGCATCGTCTTCAAAGGGAAATTCATACCCTGCATTTAGGAGGGAGAAGGGGAAGGCAGAGAATTTTTCCTCAATTGCCTTCAGCTCAAAATAATCCTTATGCCAAAGTGGCATATTATGGGGTGGCATATTCTGATCTCCTTCAAAAGGTAACGTTGTGTTTTTAAGACTATTGGATAAATTCCTTAATTACATAGGCTGACTTTTATTCTAAGATTTTCTTTCCTCATTTTCAGCTTTTAAAATAACCTTTCTTTCATGAAAAGATGTCTGTAACCAGTGGCTTTTTTTTTTTTTTCCTGTCTAATGCCTTTACTTGGCAAAATAAAACCTTAGTGACTCAGTGTCATTCTGTCAAATTTTTCTTCTTTATTTTTTATTTCAGTGGTCCCCAATTTCTCAATCCCTTGGAAACAGTGCTCTATGGCACTGTCTCTAGAGGAAATGTTAATGATGGTCATCCTTTATTGAGTCCCTGCTATGCCTCAAACAATATTCAGGGAGTTGCACATATATTCTAACACTAACACTGATCGTTAAGAGGTAGACAGGGTTGTGCTGGTTTATTAAATGAGGGAGGCAAGGCTGATGGCAGTGAAGTTGCTTGCCTAATGTGGCATGACCCTAGGGTGACCTAATCATCTGTCATTTCAACAGGACACCCTTTAAAGTCCAGTTACACCAGGACATCCAGTATAAACGAGGGTCTTTCCAGGACAGCGCAACACATGGGGTCACCCGGCAGATCCTCTTTGTAGGCCAGGATTTAAATCGACGTGTATCCGATGCCCAGGCATGCTCCTATGACTGTTTAGGCTGCCTCTGAAAGTTTTACAAAAATCAGGATATCAGTGTTGGAGAAATGGGGTTCAGCAAACTGCATGACACCAGGGTATACAAAATACTAATTCATTTAGTACTCATAGGATTATTTGTATCCCAGGACACCTGCTTCCAATGGTGATTTCACAAGTGATTGGAGAATGAGAAGGAGATCCTGTGTAGAGGACACAAGGCTGTACAGAATTATGTTAGTGCCTGCTCTTCTGAGAGGAATAAATTTTCCACCCCTGGAGGTTAAACGACTGTAGCGGTTTGTGGACTCTGACTTCAGCTCATGGTGCACGCAGGGCAAAGATAGGGATAAATGGCCCAGGTGTCACTTACCGCAGCTGAGCAAGGCACCCCCGAGATGGTTCTGGGGCTGTTTGAGCCTAACCCTCTGGGAGGGAGACGGAAGTTGGCCAGTTATTTGCCTCAAAAGGAGAGCCCGAGCGTATACAGTGGTTGGTGCTGTGTGCTTAACTTTCCCTCTATTATCTGCGGGATTGCAGGCAAGAGCTGCGTGTCTCAGACAGATCGAGGTGATGAGGGGCTGGGGCTCAGCCACACAGAGTCGGGACAATGCGCCCTAGCTCTCCGTGTCCCCGGTGTTGTACTGAATGGGTGCGGTTCGACGTCGAGGTCAGCGCCCGGCTCTCCCACCTGCACTGTGACCTGCACCTTTTTAATTTTTAGAGAAAAGTTCCTCCCTTGTGAGAGAGGGCTTTCTGTCGGTGAAAGAATATGTAAAATAGCACCAGGTGAAGGACGACTTTTTCACCCAGTCTCGAAACCATCACAAAGAGACAAATTTTGCTACTTTTGTTTCGTGTGTGAATTTTTGTCCACACAGCTCTATTCATTGCCTGAGACAATGGGGCCAGTGTTGGCCAGCAAAGAATGGTGCTATTCACGCACCCCGTACCCTGCACAGTGCCTACACTTGTTAGTCTTGGCCGCCCTGCGCTGCTGGTTGCTGGCAAGAGAATCGGGTCTATGTCGTTGGATGGAGCAGGGGCAGATCCGAGGACGGACGTGGGCAGCCAGATTCCCAGATAACTTCAGCTCCTCTAGAAAACTCTTGTTGACATAAGCCGGTGCTTTAAGGGGTGTCTGGAATTCCAAGAACTTGGGCCAGGTGTGCGGGCAGGTGCTTGGGCTTCCGTTCTAGACTCCCCACTCCCCCCCCCCCACCCCCACTGCAATCAAATGCAGCTACAGTAGAGCTTAAATGCCTGGTTTAGGGAGGAGACAATGAGATGTGAATTCTGGCTCCAGAGCTGACTCATCGTAGGCACTTGGACAAGTCTCTTCACCTCTCTGAATCTCCACTCCTTCCTCTGCAGAAAGCGGATATCAGTGCTACCTCCTTCCTGGGGATCCTGTGAAATTCCATGATGGAGTATTATGTTATGATTAGCATGGGAAAATGTTAGCTATTATTGTCATTAGCAAAAGGCTGATGTTGTGATTATTGTCATTAATGAAAGACTGGTTTAGGGCAATCTCTCGGTACAAAGTTAAATGCTGTGAAACCATGGGTAACATCACTGTAGTGATGGGTGGGTGGAGGAGGGAGAAGACGAGTGTCAGAGCTCTGTTCACAGTAGCGGAGCGGGAGAGTGTTTTGCACAGGGAAGAAAATGTACTCTGACAGAGGCCACTCCATTTCTCTGAAGGACGGAAGAGAAAACTGATTTGCTTTCATATGGTGTTATCCCGGGAGGGTGGTTCTGCTAATGTATGCTGGAGATGGTCTTGAAATCCTCTGCTCTATCTCTTCAACCTAGAGTGAGTGCAGCCCCAAACCTGGACCCTGTCCTTAATGTTCTTTTTCTTAAGTGAGATGAAATCTTCTAGCTCTTGTTTGACATCCGTGGGGGAGCAAACCACTAAATGCATGCAGCCTCGTGGAAAACTTAGAAACTGGTAGATTCTGAGGTCACCAAGGGCAGGAAGCCTGCTTATCCTTTCCTAGAACTACCCCAGTGCAGAGCGTAGCCTACTGCAGGAATTGAAATGTGTTGTCGGGATTCGTGCAGCAAATCAGGGGAAGTCAAAGATGGATGGAGGGCTGGAGAGAGAGTCTTTCAAGTTCCTTCCAACCCAAGATGTTGTGTTTTTTGAAGTCTTCCCTCTCAATAAACGTTCTTTAGCTATGTTGTGTCTTCTGTGAAGTTGCCACCATGAAAGCCATACACATTTGGCACCAATTTGCTTAGCACGGCTTATATATCAGTACACTTGTTAGAGGATCGGTACCTTAGATTCTGTTAATGTACTATATGAAGCATAAAGAATCCTAATCATCAGGGCCACTTTCTACCATTACATATATTACAGAGTAAAGATAATGTACTCTTGGTGCTTTTAGACATCTTTTTTTTTTTAATTTTTTTTTTTTTAAGATTTTTTATTTATTTAATTTGAGAGAATGAGAGAGAGAGAGAGCACATGAGAGGGGGGAGGGTCAGAGGGAGAAGCAGACCCCCTGCCGAGGTGCTTTTAGACATCTTAACCAGTAGTCCTGTGAACAGCAGACTTCACTTGGTGTAATCACGTAATTAGAAGACATTATTGCAGTTCATAAACGGAATTAATTAAAATTTTAATTAAATTTTCAAAAGATAATTTAATAAAAGTAGGATTGATTAGAAAATTATCAATGAATTTACAGATTCATTTGAGACATTTATCTCTGTCACTTTTAAATTTCATTGAAATCTGTTAAAAGTTAGAGTAGGTATGTCCACAGTAACATTTAAATAGTCACCATGTTGTTTCAAGAGGCAAATAGTTTCTAAGGTGTATCTTACTACCTTTCATTGAAGAGTGGCCTTTATCAGTCAACTCCATTGAACATTATCCTGAAACAAATTGACAGAAAGATGTGAACTATCCATGTTCATTCTGAAACCAAAATGTTGTTAATTTTTTTGAAAACATAAGTAAGGATTTCAGAAAATAAAATGTATGTCCGAGGCAATTTTACTGATGGCCTAATTGAGTGGTTGTCATACAGTTGACGTAGAGCAATCACAAATTCTAGCAGAAGATGGACGTTAAGTCTAAAATTTGTAAAAAACATAAAAGCATGGCTCTAGCACTGGCCAGAAAGCAGGAGATCTAGTATACATGCCAGAAGGTGTGGTTAACAGTATTTACGTTAGACCCACTTCAACTGCAATAGAAAAACAGGCACAGTTTTTCATAGTGTTTTGATTAGTTTTATTTATCAATGAAAATGATGTCAAAGAGGGCCTGAAAGTTATGCATTCTTCCACTTACTCATTTGTTCAGCCAACAAACACAAAGCTAGTCTCTCTATTAAAGAGTTGGCCAGAGTCATAAAATAGAGTGATATAGTCAGCAAACCCATCTGACTCTACCCTCAAAGTAAGTCCAGAATCCATTCACTTCTCACCACCTCTGAAGTGGATATTCTACTGAAACCACTATCCTTTTTTCCACTTAAACAATTGCATTAGCTTCTTGATTAGCCTCCCTGTTTCTGTTACAACAAAGCCATCAGCTGTAGTCTTCTGAAATGTAAGCAAGATCATTCAAAACCTTCCAGTGGCATCAAACCTCACTCGTAATAATTCCCAGAGTCTTTTCAATGGCCCCCAAATTTTGTCTTGCCTGGCTTCTTCTCTGACGCCATTGCCTGCTCTCCCCCATCACTCATTTCTCCCCAAACACAAAGCATTAAAATTTTAATTAATTAGCATATTATTTTTTAATGGACACAAACACAAAGCATGCATCACTGACCATACACCCATGGCTTGTTTCCTCATCTCACTCACCTCTCTGGCCAGGTTGACAGCCACCCTGTTTCCTTCAGGTGCTAATCCTTGTATCATTCACCATCTCCTCACCAGGCTATATTTTTCTGCATAGCGTATGTCCTCACTTGTGTGTCTCATTCACACTGGCTATTGTTCATTTTCTCTCTCTGCCCCTCCCTGGAAAGACAGATGGGAAACAATTCCAGTACAGCCTGGTGGGGTTATGATAGGACAAGCAGAGAGAGCAGTGACTATAGCAAGAACTTTGTGGTTTTCTTAAGAAAGCGCTATTAGTTGAGGACTGAAGTATGAATAGAGAGAAGACAGAGAGTCCCAAGAAGGGGCAACAATGTGTTTATTCTACTTACTGAGTTAGTTAATTTATCTCCAGTCATGTCTTCTTGTCCTTGTCGTTTTAATTCCTGCGGATGTGACATCAGCTTCTGGCAGTAATTTAGATTAGATAATCTGAAGAAGTTCTTGTCCAATATTTAGTTTCACCTTCTTTTTATATCCTACCAAGTTATTCAGAAAGATAGACAGAATATTTATAAACATGTCTCTAAATACACAGCTGGGTCCTGAAAGTAGTCAGGAGAGGGAGAGCATTCTCAGTCCAAACAAGAAGCACTAAAGAAGTGAGCTTGACATCATCATTGTCCTGGGGTGGGGGGTTGTTGCAAGTGAGCGCCCCACCCACGATTATGGAAACTGGAAGAGATGATCCATGATGAATGGTAGCTAGCAGACACATAAACCAAAGGCTTAAACCTGAAGAACTTCAAGTAATAGATTATAGAGGGAGACTATAAAATAATATGCTAAAAACAATTAAGGAAAGAAATGAACACGTCAGAAAAGCATAAAACAGTATGAGTAAGGAATGGCAAGCTTTGAAAAAAACTAATGTAAATTTCTAAAGTTGAAATATGTAAATATTGAAGTGAAAAACATACCAAATAGTTGAGCCAAGAGATTGCTAAAATGTAGCACAGAGAGATTAAGACAAAGAAAATGTTTAAAAGAGGTTAAGACACACTGAGGAGAGAAAGAGTCCTCTAATGATTAGAGTAGCAGAGGGAGAGAACAGAATGGGGGCAGATGAAGCATGTGAAGAAGTAAGGCCCGGAATCTTCCAGATTTGATGGAAGATATGAAATGTCGGGCTCAGGGGGGTCCAAGTGGGATTAGACAAATACATCAACCCATCTTTTACAAATGCCAAAGACTAGCAAAAAATCTTAAGGGTGATATAAATATGTGAGTTTATATAAACAACCAGTGTAAAACAGCAACACTATATAATACACAAAGCATGCATCATTAATAAAAGAAAACAACAACAATAATAATAATTATGAATAATTTGGTAGGAGATAAAAATAAGGTGAAACTAAATATTGGACAAAATAACAGGTAAGGTGGGACAGGTGATCAGAAGTAAAGTGTTCTAAGGCTCTAGCCATATTAGAGCAGAATAGAAAGATCAGTTAACTTTAGACCCTATTAAATCGGGACCCATATTAAAAATTTAAGATAATACCTAAAATAATAGAAATAGAATATATGTCTTCCAAACCAGTAGAGGAAAACGTGAGAATAAGGGAAACTAAGTCACTTCAAGAAAAATTGGAAAGGGAGAAAAAAAAAAAAGAATCTTAGAACAAGTATGGTAAGAAAGCAAAAATCAGATGGAAAAAATTGAAATACCTGTGCAATTATAATAAATCTAAACTGACTAAAATGATACCAGCAGTGGTAGCAAAAATATAACTCATCTGTAAAATTAAGGCGACAGCCAGATTCAATAGTCACCTCATGTATGAATTAGAAGGTCCCTGACAGCTGTAACATCTGTGATTAGATATAATAGATGTACAGATATAGCTATTAGAGTGGTATAATAGATACATAGATACACATATTTCCATATAGATTCTGATTTTTTGTATATAAATTTATAGATGTTATGAATACATATTATATTCATACTTGTATCTATATCTACCTGTCTGTTCGTCTATCTATTATATTTCACTTAAGCAAGCACTAGATTCCATTTCCCAGTGTGGGAAATAAACATGGCCTGAGGGTATTGGTCAACAGAAAGGCAAATGAGCCCAGGAGGGAAGGGGCTCAGCAGTCGAGGGTACTCAGTATAAAATCCAGGATTTGAGGCAGTGACCAGCAGTACAGCATCTTAGGGCTGCATGTTTTAAGAACCGTAAGGATAGGGAGATGAGTCAAAATCAAAGCAGTAAAATAAATAGAGAAATAAGTAAATAAGTGTCTGTAGAAGAGGCAGGAGTTTCAACTTCAGAAGAGCCTCGGGTAAGAACAAGTATAAACGGCGCCCTATATCTCTCCAATCTGGAGACGTCTTGGAAATACTTTGAAATCTGTTCTCCCAGGTTTGTTTTTCTTCTCCATCACACCTCACAAGGAACACAGAGAGTGATGTCCTGTCACTTTGATGCATCTCTCTACTCAAATGGCAGAAACCAACCAGGTGAGTTGTCATAACTTAGATGAGGCTGGGATAAAAATACACCTTGGAGAGCTTGCTTTCTGATGACAGACTGAGAGTAGCTCTTTTTGATTTGAGTGATTTGGAGCTTAAATTCAGTGCCAACCCATATGAGTGTCTCAGGGCTCAGGGTTAGGAAAGAGATTATACCAGGAGTAGAAAGTCTTTTGTCTGTCTTCTTGAGAATTGTCTTTGACTGATAGATGGGTGACTCTGTCCAGCATCCTGATTTAAAATTGTCAGTGAAAACAAACAGTTGATTTTTTTTTTTAATTCAGTATTCACTTCTGGATTTACCTTTAAAAGCAGCTCAACCACTGCAGGGTTAAGCATCCTAATTAATTACACTGCCTGAGACTACATCTATTCCGTGCATCCACTTTAATCATTTTGTTTCATGAAAAGCAAAAACGCCTTCCATGCAGTTTCAAAACAACAATTTTAAAATCCTTAACCCTAAATCTCAAATCTTGGCCTTCAGTTAGAGTAATTTGTATGTACTAGTTCGCAGGGTGGGTCTCCCAAGTGACTCAAAGAGGGGTTCAACAAGCAATGGAGGCGCGCATTGAGACAGCCAACGGAAACGCAAAGATACCTCCCACCATGGCTGCAAAGGGGCTCGTAGTGAAGTGAGCGTCCATTGTGTCGAGGGTGCTTGTGGTTGTTAGCAAAGTGGAAGGATGGCTTTTTTTCACCCTTTCACCTTACTGTCTTTTGGTAATAATGACCTTCAGCTCGTCACAGTTCTTGGCTGTTCTTGGCTGGCAGGTGTCGTGTTCTGCTCCGGTGATATGCTTGCCTGGTTTTATAAATGTTTTACAAAATCATCCCTGGATTGTAGGGTATCGGTGCAATATGATTGCTTGTTTTTGATTTTTAACAAAGCAGCTATTTCATTTTTTTTATAGCCTTCTCTCACTCCAAGACCAAGGGGTGAGTCTATGGGATTGATTCTAAAGTAGCTGTGAGTGACTTAAAATCATTTCTTCCTGCAGTTATGAAACGTTTTAATTTTTAGTGGAGTCTAATGTATTGTTCTGATCTCATTCTTACCTTAGAATCAATGATTTCCATGGAGACCTTCAGTCTCCCATGAGGGTAATCTCGCTCAACATTTTACCATATATGTACAATCATAACTGAATCCCAGTTTAGGTTCAAGGGAAGACTTCAAAACACTAATGTAAATACTCATGCAGGCCTACTCTGTGCTGGACACTTGCCATTTCATGTAGTCCTCACGTGACCAGTTTTTTAGGAGAACATCACAGAATGCTCACATTCAAATTCAGATGCAAGGACCCAGAAGCCTAAGCACTGTCTTTACACTTTGTGGATAGCCTCTTCTTCTTCCCGGATGAGGCTCTCAAAGGATTGGGAGGCAGGGAGATAGTAAGACCACATCTTCCATGCTTGCTGAAATATCTTTGCATTTTGGAGCAATAAGTTGGACATTAGCACGTCTAGTCATGGAACTTTTCCAGAAGCTTGGGAGCTCGTGGGGTTCTTGGGGGTATCGGGCACTGAGAGAGGACAAGATGGGTTCAGAGTTGAAACACTGAGGCTAACTGCTTTGGACTTGCTTCAGGATGTAGGGCTTCAGGGAGGAAAGTTGAAACCACCCAACACTTCATTTTTTTTTTTTTCTGTATTTCCTCTGTTTTAGTCTTGTCCATCTTTAATCTATTTTTACATAGCTTTTAGAGTTACTCTTTTTAAAAACAAACCTAGTCGTGTAATTTTCCTGCTTACATTTTTTAGATAACTTCTTATTGGACTAATATAAAATAAGCCATTTTAATGAGAACAGTTCAGTGACATTCAGCACATTCACGGTGTTGTACAACCATCACCTCCTTCCAGTTCCAAAGCTCTTTCATTTTCTAAAAGGAAACCCCAGTGCGTTAAACAGTCACGCTACTCAGCTCCTGGCAACTGCTAATCTGCTCTCTGTCTCCATGGATTTACCTAATCTGGATATTTCATATAAATGAAAGCATATACTCTGCAACATTTTGTATCTGGCTTCTTTCACTTGGCATAATGTTTACAAGGTTTGTCCACATCATAGCATATATCAGCACTTCATTTCTTGCCATAGCTGAGTAATATTCCATTGTGTGGATATATCACATTTTGTTTAGCCTTTCATCCCTGGATGGATATTTGGATTGCTTCCACCTTTTGGCTATTATGCACCTTTTGTCTTTACCCATTCTATGCTTTCCCATTCTAACTTGGAGTTACCTAAGTGAGCCAGATTCTGGAAGAATCTGGGAGGTGGTGAATGCTATCTTTGAACAGACCTCAAAACTTTAGTGCTTAGCGATGTGTTTCCAGGCTGGTACCTTTCTGTAAAAGCCAAGCTAAAGAGTTGGGGGTTCAAGAATAACTTCTGCGTATACTTGATTCTTATTGTTTTTATGCTACTGCATAATGGTCCCAAGAGGTGAAGTGATTATTACCATTCATTCCATAGACTTTCCCTCCAGGGAGTGAGGCTAGGCATGAGGATGGTCGGTTAAACCTGGCCTGAAGAGACCTGCCACACTATCGTATATATAAATGTTTTATTCTGGAAAATTTCAAACATGCATAAAAATAGAAAGGCTACTTTAATAGACTCTCACATGCCCATCACCTAGCTTCAACAATTAACATCTGCTGCTCTTTTATTTATTCCCCTGCTGTCACTTTTTTTTATTGCTTATTTGTTTTTTACTTGTTCTTATTTATTTGTTGCTGAGATATTTTCTCAGCTAATTCCAGACATACTATCATTTCAATCACACTTCAGTAGGCATATCTAACTTTTCTTTTTTAACATAGCTACAGTATTATCAGCCCCCCCCAACCCAAAGTTAGTCAATATCATCAATTTGTGTTCAATTTCTCCTGATTGTCTCAAATGTACCTTTTTTATACTTGTTTTGTTCAATTCAGAATCCAAACAAGAGTCTGTGAATTTCGCATATGGTTAATATGCTCTTATATCTCTTTTGATGTGTAATTATTTCCCTTCTTTGTTTGGTGCATTTATTATAGAAATTGAGAATTGGGTGTTTTGTCTTGAAGAATTGCTCAATTTGTCTGGTTATATCTTTTTGGTGTCCTTGAATATGTTCCTCCATCCCCCCAGAAATCAGTAGTTGGAGCTAGAGGCTTGATTACATTTAGTTGATTTGGGGAGAGGGCAGGAACAGTGTATTTGTATACATTGAACAATGTATCCCATTTTCCTTAATATTAACATTGATCAATGGTTCTGTGTTCTGGTAGGCTGAAAAATTATTCCCTAAAAAATATCTATGTCTTAATCCCTAGGACCTATGAATGTTCTATTATATGGCATACATGCATACCTACACCTACACCTACACACACACACACACAGAGGAAGGTCCTTGCAGATATGACTCCATTAAGAATCTTGACATAGTTATATTATCCCAGATTATATGCTTGGGATCCAAATGCGATCATGTGTCCTATAAGAGGGAAGCAATGTGACTAAAGAGATTAAAGTGACACCTCCCCCCCTTCCCCACCAACCAATCCTATTGAATTCAAGTTATTCTTGAACCCCCAACTCTTTGGGGGTGCCAGCAACCACCAAAAAATAGAAGTGGGGCGTCTGGGTGGTTCAGTCATTAAGTGTCTGCCTTCAGCTCAAGTCATGATCCCAGGGTCCTGGGATCAAGTCCCACATCGGGCTCCTTGCTCCGCGGGCAGCCTGCTTCTCCCTCTGCCTGTGGCTCCCCCCTGCTTGTGCTCTCTCTCTCTCTGGCAAATAAATACTAATAAAATCTTTAAAAAAAAAATAGAAGAAGCAAGGAGCAAATTCTCCCCTAGAGCCTCCAAAGAGAGCATAGCATTGCCAACACCTTAATTTCCACCCAATGAAACTGATTTTGGACTTCCGGCCTCCAGAACAGGGAGAGAATAAATTCCTGTTGTCTCAAACCACCGAGTTTGTGGTCTGTTGTTACAGCAGCCCTAGGAAACTAGTACAAATGTGATCTGCATGATCCATTGTTTATAAAGTTTCCCCTCAATTTTCCCAATAATAAATTTTAGCTGCTGTGGATTATGTTGCCTAGATCCATTGTTTCACTTAGGAGTGGAAAACAGCAATTTTCTAAGTCTGTCGTTTTCTTCTCCATTTAGTACACGTGATTCCTTTACATAAAGAAGAAATGTTTTCCTCATCAACTTTTTTGATTAGCCTGAGTTCTAGTCCAAGAAGGGAAAGGCAGGAGAGAATACTATGAACTCAGGCTTTTATGTATTTGATAAGTTTCAATTCATTGCAGTAATTATTATTTATAATCCTCAAACTGTCCCATCTTTAAGTCAGGGGAGCCCTTCAAAGCTTTTTAAAAACCAAAAATAGCCCTGGCAACCAAGGAAAGAGGGGGTACCCCAATTTGAAGGGTAACAGCTGGTGCTGCAACATTGACCCACATCCTGGTCTCCTTTGTGTGGGTCACACACACCCACCCTCCAAAAATGTCTTTTTCAAAACATTGGCAAAAATGAGGAACTGGGAAGACACTTAATAAATCTAACCTCTCCATCTCTTAATATACTAACTCTCAACCCTTACTTCACAGCAGGATCACCTGGGGAACTTGTGAAAAATACTCCTGCTTGGTCACCACCCCCAGAGGCACTGATTCCCTCCCCTGGGGAAGGGGAGGGGATTCATAGTCTGTAAAAGGTCCCCAGGTGATTCTAATGTGTAATCAGGACTGAGAACCACCGTCTAATGTATCTATCGTATTTCTGAGATGGGTTTTTCACAAAATAAGCCCCGCGACTAAGAATCTCTAATGTTGACCACACAGGTTGAAAGGCTACTCATCATCAATGTGTTTTCATGCCTTCTGATCCAAGGAAGATTCTGTCATTAACCACATCACCAGAACTGAATTTAAAAAGCAAAAATTACCATCCTCCCTAACACTAATGCCTCTGTTTGATATTTTAAGTCCATATTCAGCCTTTCTCTCCTGGTTTTACCTTCCTTCTCCAGAATTTATCACCTTACGACATTTTCTACAGGGAAACCTCCTTCAATTTGTTGTATGCAGGGGCTGTGTCCTGTTGAACTTGTAGTCTTACTTTCCCATACGGAGCAGAGAATTAAATCTAAGTGACATTTAGTAAAGTTTTGATTGGTGCAAGAAAATTACCAGGATGGGGGTGTCTGGGTGGCTCAGTCATTAAGCGTCTGCCTTCGGCTCAGGTTATGATCCCAGGGTCCTGGGATCGAGCCCCACATCCGCTCCCTGCTCGGCTAGAAGCCTGCTTCTCCCTCTCCCACTCCCCCTGCTTGTGTTCCCTCTCTTGCTATGTCTCTCTCTAATAAATAAATAAAATCTTAAAAAAAAAAGAAAAAATTACCAGGATAATTCTTTTTTCTCTTTCACATCCCCACCCCCCTTCCCCACCAACCAATCCTATTGAATTCTATTGGATAAATGAAGAATTCTTGAAATTTCCATGTTCTTTGTCTACAGAAGGTATAGATAATTGTTCATTTTGTTTCAATTTATGCAGTAAGGGACTCTGGGTAAAAGATTATAAATTTTACAAAGACACATGAAATTTAATATGCTAAAAGTTTCTCTTTTTGAATATATCTAGTGATAATAAAGGTAAACAGGTGTTTGAAAACATACTGTCATGAAGTACCAACCTGGCAGAAAACCTGTAGCATTTATAACGAGAACACAATCCAACTGAATGTGTAATTAGCACTTTTGAAATGTGCTCATTATTATTGTTATTATTAGCCACAAAACTATGCAGCTTTGGCTCACACCCATTGGAATTTTAGGGTGTGAATCTAGCCAAAAGCAGTCAGTATAGAACCCAATAAAAGAAATATGTTGCAGATTTTATAGAAGCAATTTTAAGTTAAATATCCAAGCAGGACTATCAATTAGGTAGACATTATTTACTGTTCTGGATCAAAGAAAATATTCACTTTTGAAGGTGCAGATCTTTATGAAAAATATCCTAATGATTTGAGGAAAATGAATGGAATGTATTTGGGAAGTAATCATGAAAAAAAAAGAAAAAAAGGAATAATCATGTTGAAGAGACATAATCCAATGGAGCAGAGAGAATTTCAGAACTTAGGGACCTGTCTTCAGTGAGCTTCCAGAGGAAGATACATATCCAAATACTATCCAGAGCTTACAAGAATTGGGACCAACTTAATCCTGATGGCTCTCATAGGAAAAGTGACTGAACGCCCAACAAGCTTGCACCTCACTCATTAACAAACAGTTATTGAGTAACCACGGAGCACTGTATTCGCTGCTATTAGAGAAATATGGATGATCTATTAAACTGGATACATTTGAATGGGAGGGGACCTACGGGATAATCATCGATGAGTCAAAGCAAAGATCATGGGCGTAATACTAATTGCTAAGGGAGATGCCAAGGAAAAGTAATCAGGTAAGGGCCAGGCTAGTCAAAAAGGGGAGATTTCTGAAGAAGATTCATCTTGATTCAGATTCTGAGTGATACCTTGGCTTGATTGGTAGGCAGCTTAGGAGATGCCTTTCCAATAAGAGGACTGACTTGGGCTTGGTGTCACGTGAGCCTTGTGGAGAGATGGCCAACATACTGATTTGATTAGATCGGAAGAACTTACCTGGCACCATGCATGGTACATGGTCAGTAAGTGTTTATAGGTGCTCAACAAATGTAAATACTCAAAAGGTATTTGAAGGTGCTCAATAAATATTTGAGAATCAATGACTTTTTACATTCCTGTTTTCCCAGGAGGGCATATAAGTAACACATTAAGGGAATCTGACTCAACACTTAACAGTGATTTAATTCAGTTCTAGACAGGACATGCCAATTTGATTCAGTCTTCATGAACTTTCTATCAGTCCAACTCTGCTCATTTGTATTACCTACTTGACTCTGACTTTGTATGGCCCTTGGTTTGGTTGGCATGGACAGAACACATATTAAATTCACCTGTGTGATCGTAATTCTAGATGTAGAGACCACAATGCCATTTTCAAAGAAAACAAAATAAGCATATATGGAGGCCACCTTGCCTTTCAGGTAATCTCCTACTTCAGTCTCAGGGTGGGCTCTTGGTTGCCATATTTCTGCAGAATGATCCTGTCCCTCACCCCAGCCCACCATATTGCTCTTTTCCCCCCTCAGTAAACAGTTATTGAACTCCTTCTATTTGCCAAGTCCATTCCTAGAAAATAAGACCATGGAAGTCTCAAGGATCTGTTTCAAGAGGTGAGTCAGTGGTTGATTTCACTACTAAGCAGTGATGATTTCTGTGAGTGACTTGCAAGAGCAGACCACTCCCTAGAGATTCTGATTTTATGGGTCTGATGTGGGACAGGCCAATGATATTTAACCTCCACTGCAGGTAATCCTAATGTGTAGTCACGGTGGAGAATCACTATGGTTCTCAAATCGTGGTCTTTGAACCAGCAGCATCAGCATCTCTTGGTGACTTGTTAGAAATGCAAATTTCTGGACCATACCCCAGACCTCCTGAGTAAGGAACTCTGGAAGGGTGTGGGGAGAGGGCAATGTTATGTTTTAAGAAGCCTTGCAGGTGATTATGATGCATACTCAAGTTTGAGAACTGCTGAGCTAGAGGAATACAGATTGACTCTGTGTCAAGATATTGGGCAACTCTACTAGCACCCTCTCTGACCCCTTCTCCTCTAGTGAACCCCAGTCACATTCTTTACTGCTCCAGTACTCTCTTCTGCATATACTCTATTAACCAATTTCTTGTTTTCCTTCTGCTTATTTTTTCCCATACCTTGTATCTTCAGAGCCCTGAGGATGACAACTTAATTCAACCCCAATTCAACAATTGTCCATGTGTGAACACAACCTTGTCATAAATAATATGTGGGATTTTTAAAAAAGTATATGACATTGTTCTTGAAAGAGTCAGGAGTCAGAATCCAGAGCATTACAACAGACAATATGCTGCTTGCATAGGCATTGCATGCTTCAAGAGGTCAAGGGAATAATGGGAATTATATGGGAAACATGGCAAGGAAAATCCTAGAAAGCTTCATGGACCAAGGCAGATGTGTGCTGAGCTTTAACGCATGAGTAGAATTCAGATCAGTGGGAAGACAGAGGGGATGTTAAGAGCAAAGAAGCTCTTTATGAATACCAATGAAGACATTAGCCTGACCAGGTGCAGAGCCGAGAGGCACATCAACCTTCCCTCCCTAACTGAGAACTCTGAAATATCGGGTATCTCAACTGACACCCCAAAATACAAGTTAAAAAGGCAAATTTTCATTTTCTTTAATGGAAATCTGAGTTCAGGCAAATTGGCTTTCAGTGGTTAGCTGAGCTGGCTACTTTAGCTTGTGAGAGCCGCAATAGGAGAGGTTGGGAATCAAGCTGAGTTGGCTTAGAACAATCTATTAGATGTGAGGCTTAACCTCTCTGAGCTTTAGTTTCCTCTTCTAGACGTAAGGGTAATTAATATTCCCCAAGCTATTTCCAACTCCTAAATAAGCTCCCAAATGTTCAGTGGCAAGCACTGTGGTAGGACAGCCTCTGGTAGATCCATGGACATTATGGTCCCTCTTGGGCTCCTTTTGACCTAACTGGAATCAATTATTGCATTGGCTCAGAGGGCTGCAGTGGTGGTTGAGAGTGAAAGCTGTGAGTTCAGAGGGCTAAGCTGGATCCCAGCCTCCCACTAAAACATTGTATAACCTTGGCCACAGAGTGGAGCCTCTTGAAACATCAATTCCCTCTTTGTTATAATCTGGAATAATGATACTATATACCTCCTGGGATTATTGTGAAGGTTTAATGAGGTCATGCTGGTAAAGTGGCTAGCTCAGTGCCTGGTACACAAGAAGGTTAGCAATTATTAAGGAGGGAAAGGCTGTCTGCTCATGAGATAGGGTGGCAGTGGGGACTGATGTTCTCTGAAGAGATTTCATGTCTCTCTAGAAAGGAAAGACGCACATAGGGAGAGTGGGTCACCTTCTTCCCCTCTGCTTTCTTAGCCCCTTTCAGGGCACCCCACCCTCGGACCCCCCACTCATAGCTCTGCAGTCTCTTTTTTTTTTTTTTTTTCAGACCAGCCGTCAATTATTGAATCAATTTTAGTTATGCTGCTCAGGGCACACAATGGCTGACCTGGGAATATCTTTTTCAGTAAAATTAATACTTGCAAAGGGTCCAGGCCTGCCTGCAAGCCAATACTTAAATTCTCTTCCTTATACCCAGGTATGTGGAAAATTGTCAGTCTTCAAAAGACAAATGTTCTCATCTCCAGCGTGCTCACTCTCTCCACTCACACCCAAATGTCTCCTACAACTCCAATCCTCGTTTCCATTATATCCAAGTGGAAAAATCCAATCCAGGGGTAACATTTTACAGCTGATTTACAAATCCCTTAAAAGTGCCAAATTTAGCTCTGACATTCTTCCTTATGCACCATAAAAATAAATGCATTGAGAAGCCTTTGGGGTCCTTGCTCTGCTGAAGCACTTCCTTTTTATATTTTTTGCTTCTCATTTTACCTCTTATTACTTCACATGAAGCTGCAGCTCTTGGGACGACTGCACACCCACCGTAAACCCCTATTATTGATCATGTACTTATATGGTTGGCAGCGTTTTATGTAAGAGGAATAAATGATATAGTTGTTTCTATCCATTAAACTATACTGTTATCAAGGGATTGAAAAACTGCCCTGAACATGGCAATTATTTTGGAGGTTCTGTAATGTTTAAGTATAATTGCCTAGTAATCTTTTATTTACTATGTGGTGGCAAAGTCTAGCTGGCTTCGTGTTTGCACCTTATAAAATGTAAGGACATTTAGCATGTTTTAATTCTCTGTTGTCTTCCTTCTCTCCCTGGCCTCTCCCTTTCCCTAAGGCTCCATGCCCTCCGCCAACCCACCCCTCCCCACCCCCCCGCCGGCATTTTGATATGTGGCTTCTAGAGACTTCCCAAGTGCTGTAATTTTTTTTCGTATTAACTCATCCTTGGAGATCAGTAACTTCCTACTTAGTATGATGCGGGGCTTCCCGGGCTCTGGCCATGTGGGAAGGAGAGCTGGGGTCTCTGAGGCACAGAAGACTTTGCATGATTAGTAGAGCCCTGAGATCTGGGGAGACGTGCCTTGTGAGCGAATGCCCCAGCCTAGAGGAAGCTTAATTATAGTCAAGGGAGACTAGTCCTTCCTCAGCAGCAGCTGCCGCTGCCCACATGCACGCACACACGTGTGCACACACGTGCACGCACACAAGCACACGCAAGCACACGCACGCCTTCATGCGCCATCCATACGTGAATTCTTTTTGGAAGCTCCTGCGCTCCTCTCCCCTGACTGGAAGGCCCCTAACGGTGGCATTTCCATCTTCAGCTCCCCAAACAAGCCTCTTCGGAGTTCGCTTTAATTTTTTAAGCCTTTGGTGGAGAAAGCCTTGCACCTTTCAAGCCCAAATACAACAAAATGATCCAAATAAAATAACTGAGAGGTTGCTAAACATGAGGCCAGGAGCTGCTTCCACTTTTTATTGAAGTATAACAGAGGCTGAGATTTTTTTAATGTTTTTCTGTTTCTCTTTGAAGGTGCCAGGAATTCACATGTGAGGTTTTAAATGTGCTTCTATTACTGACTCGCAAGAGGAGATTTCTGAGCTGTTCATGCTGGTTCTGATGGTTGCAATATAAAACCCAAGTGCTTGATTCTTTCTTTCGATAGGACTTGACTTTTCTGGCCTGTGAAGGAGGAAAGAAAGGGAAGAGTGTCTTCTTCTGTCCCTATCAGCAAAGTGTGTAAGAGGAACCCAGAGGATTTAGTTTGGTTTTAGGAGAAAGGAGCTTTAGACCTCACTGTATTTTGAGCTTCCTATGGGTGCCATCTTGTGCCTGCTTTTCCTCATCTGAAGTTCAAGGGCTTCTATCCAGCCAGATTTCCAGGCCCTGGGAGGCCGTTTGCTTCTGCTCATCCACACAGTCACCATCTAAGCCTCTATGCTCCTTTACGCTGCTTTTCCTTCAACTTGATAGAAAGCAGCTTTGGAGTTTCCCTCATCCATTTTGCATGAGCTGGCTTAGAGGAGCAGGACAGGGTTGTGGAGCAGAACGTGGACCCTGAAATCAGCTGCTCGGGTTCAAAAACCTGGTTTTTCTTTTTATAGAATGCTTTATTGTAGACACTTACCATCTCTGCCTTAGTTTCTGGTCTGAAAATGGAGACTACTGAGAGGCACTACCTTCCAGGGCTGTTGCATGAATTAGTTGACTTAACATGTGTGAAAGACTCAGAACACTGCTCCTTCTTACCATTTCCTGAAATCTCTTTTTAGACTAACTTTGGCTCTTTGCAACTTAACGTGTCTTATCACCGCTTAGCCGTCAGTTTTCATCTTGGTCACTGCATCTGTTCACAAGCCTTGACTTCACTACAAAACAATCTATTGATTGATTCAATCATAATAATGACAAGCATAAAGGCAGTGGAATTCTTCCTCCTAGAATGAGGTAGAGGTGGTGAGTCAAGCCAAGTGGTTAATTGCTTGAAATTTTTCACGTCATCCATTATTTCCTATGAAAGCCGGTTGGTTTTTCAGAGTTGCCTTTCCTAGCTACTCTGTTTTCATTTCCCCTCCTTTATACAACCTTGCCCCGCAAGGAGTTTCTTACTCCAGTGTTCCATTACAAGAGGGCAGACCCCAAAATACATGTGCTTTCTCCCAGCCCCGCTTTGGGCTTCCAGGGAGTCTGTGAACATTTTCCAGGATAATTCACCCGCCCCGGCAGAGATCCCCAAGGGACCAAGAAGAAAGTCTGAGGAGAGGAGAGAGGGCAGGAAATTCTACCTCAAGATCATTCCCAAGGTCTCCTCCTTCTCCTCCTCCTTCTAGCTGTTCCTGGTTTCTTGTTTGCAGTACAGACTGTGGGCCTCCTGAGGCCCCAGTGGGTAGGATGCTGCACTTAAATCTTTCAACCCTTCAAAATTAAGGTCATTTTCCTAGTCAGCTTCATTTTCCCATTCTGTTTGGGGGGCAGGGAGCTGTTTTCTGGTGAGGAGAAGGAAGAGTAAGAGAGAGGGTGGCTATGGGGATGTGGAGGTGTGGGGATAATTCCATCGTTGCCCCAGAGGGTTGTGTATCAGGCCTGGTAAATTCTCAAATTCGACACCGCATTATGACATAGATCAGCTGTTATTTTTCCAGTCTCAGAGGAAACCTTGAAGGAATCTCATTCCTCCAACTGTATGAAATTATCTGCCAATGCTGTCCTTTCCACTCAAAGTCCTGTGATTGAAGCATTGGGCATGGGCTGCAGGAACAACAAAATCCCTTTAAAGCCATTGTTTCTTTGAATGTTTGGTTTACCTTTTGGTTCAGCAACAAAATAACTTAATAAATGAAGGGTGAGTAGAATTGTTACTATAGCAATCCCCATAGTAACATCAAAATGCCACGCACATTTATTCTTCAAACACTGGGGAAGCCTCCGCCCAGCCCTCCCCACGGTCCAGGTTCTGCATCCCAGATTTCAGCTCTGACGGGTTGAAATTTTAGGATATTAAATTAAATCCATTTTATTTCCATTCCAAAGGGTTAATAGACTCATGAAATACCAAGAATTCTTCTCCACTGAAGTCCTTTGCGGAGAAGTCAGAAGTGGATTTTCTGTGAGGCTGACAGCATGCACAAACTGCTTGCACTTGAGCTGCTCTTGCGATTGTGGGTCCGTCCTTAAAAATGACAACAACAATAACCCCCATCAAGGCATGAATTGTTCTTTGTTGATTTTATTCGTCTTACATAACCTACATGGGGGCAGGACCAGGGGAGAAAGCGTCTTCGGAATGCAGCATTGTGGGAACACACATGTTTTTAATCTCCTATGTTCCAGAAGATAGCCAGAAGGAGTCCCCAAGAGGTCATTTGGAGAAGCCTTTTGCCACCTGGTAGGGTTATAAATTGAGTCTCTGATTAACATTGCTGTTACTGGGTTGAATGAATGACTGAGAGACTATAGAAAAACTAAATGGGAGGCAAAAACTGATTTTGAACATCATGTCATATCTTTATACAATAGGTATTCATGCATACATGTAAATATGTATATCACTGTTTGTGCATATTTAGCATAAATTTATAAACCAGCTGCTGAATATCAAACAGTGGATCTGCGTATCCTGTTTCTTAGTTCATTGTATCTCGAATGTTAATATGGACACCCTCAAGGCAGAAACTACAATTGGAAAGCAGTTGTGTTAAATTCAGAACCAGTGGGGCAGCCTGGAGACCTCGGGTCAGTTCACTTCCCAAGGAGAAAGCGTCAGTAGATAAAGAGGGAAACGCAGAAGAATAAAGAGCAAGCCATAAACAGGGCAATTCATAACAAGAGAACTAAGATTATTAGTAAACATATGAAAACTGTCCAGTCTCACTACTGAGCCAAGAAGCACAAATGAAAGCAAGCGTACCAGGATGTGGAGTGGGGCTTCCACTGGTGCTCTGCAATCTGCAGCAGGCCCCCGGCCACAAACAACAGGTGCTAAGCACTTGACATGTGCAGGAGCAACCAGACCCAGCCCCACGTCCCCATTATCTAAGCAGAGGACAGGAGCGGGGCAGGAGGGAACGAGAATCAAAGTTGGGAGTGGTCAGGCAACAGGGCTGTGTTGCTCCTCGGAGATTACTTTCTCTCTCCCACGGATAAGGGAGGGCGTTGCCTTTGCTCCCCCAGTTCTCCTCAACCTAAATAGCAGAGGAACTTCCCAGAGGAACGTCCATTGAGAATGAAGGTGCCAGCAGATAAGCAGACTGAAGTTCACTTCCCTACCTGGGACGCTGCTTTGGGAGTAGACAGACTTTCTAATGTGCACCTGCACCTGTCTCATCTGGGAAGAGAGCTATGAGGCAGTCACAAGATGAGATGACAGAGGAGCGGCTTGCCCTTATGCCAACTGGACCCCACGGACACACAAGTTTCTGGTGTGTGATATGGGCACCAGAGACCATAGCTAGCTAGCATTGAGACACCCAGCAAGTCTGCCTGATGGGCGAGGCCATTCGTGCGTTGGGAACTGAGAGGAGACAGAGAGAGGGAGAGAGTCAGATCTCTTGTGTCAGAGAATGTGCAGAGGGGATCCTAAAAAGCCCTCCAGAGAATCCAAAACCCCAAACACCTGACATTCACCCCTTGGAAGAGCCAGGCCCCCAAATAGCTACTACATAGAGATCTCAATATCCGGTTAGTCTAAGTCATACTCCCAAAGAATGAATATTGCCATTGAGTCCATAGCAGTACAAAGATAATAAAATTGTTTCATAGATGTACCGACAGTGAATTGAGATGGCTCAACAATCCAGTCCCATAACGATGTGATTTTGTTTGCCTATTGAGTTGCCATAACTCTTTAATGACAGGCGGGTTAGGTACGGTGAAGGAAGGAAGACAAACTTGCTGCTGTGGGTGTGCATTGGGTCATCTTTTCTGGTGGGCATTTTGCCAATTATGTCTTTAAAAAGCCTAAAAACTGGCATGCTCTTTGACCTAGTAATTCCACTCCTAGGAATTTATACAAAAGACATATTCAGAAAGGTGCATAAGTATACACAAACAAAAAATTATTCATCGCAACATTATGTACAAAAGAAAAAGGAGAAAACCTGAATTTCACGTTGACAGTAGCTAACTAAATTATGGCAGATGCGTAAGATAAAATATATGCTGCCATTAAAATTATGCCCTACAGACCATTTAATGATATAGCACAATGCTCATAATATAATGTTTAGTAAAAAACAAACAGGATAACATCTGCCATTGCATAAGACATAGAAAGGGAAAGCAAGACTATCTCTAAGAGCAGAAGACATGAGTATGTAACTGCAAAATTCAAAGACTCAATGGGAAAAGCACCACAAGCAATAAGATAATTTAGTAAAGGAGCAGATAGGAAAAGAAATCAACATAAACAGACTTCATCTATACCAACTAAAAGTAATTAGAAAATATATGGCAGATACGTTTGAGATAGCAATAATGATGACAAACTTAGGCATGAGAAAAACCCAGTCATTGTATAAAAGCTGTACAAAGAAAACTAAAAATGCTCCTAGTGGATGCAGAAGGAGACATAAAGAAATGGAAAGACATGTCAGTTTCTTGGATAGTCAGGAGTCGGGTCTCCCTCAGTTAATTGATAAATTTAATATCATCCAAAAAATACCACTTGGAAGAAAAAAACTAAGCTAGAGTAGTCAGAAGTCTTGCAAAAGTAAAGCAGAGAGGATGGTGACTGGCTGTACCAGATATTAAAACTATTATAAAGCCTCTATAATTAATGAAGAATGGTATAAGCACATGAATAGATAGATCAATGAATAGAAAATCCGGAAATAGACCTAATTGCATATGGAAATTTAATACACAATAAAGATGGCATTTCAAATTGGTGGCAAAAGATGGACTTTTAAATAAGTGGTGTTGGGATAAGTGGATAGCCATATGGAAAAAGATAAAATTGGATCCATTTCTCACATTGTACACCAGGATAAATTCCAAAAGGCTCAGAGATCTAAATGTGAAATGAATGAAACTATACATATTTGAAGAGAAGATGGGTATTTTCCTCCAATAACTGGGATGAAGAAAACGGTCTCAACTATTTGACAAAGTCCAGACGCATTAAGGAAAAATATAGTCAGATTTGATAGCATTAAAAAAAAACTTTTGCAAGGAAAAAATGCTCTAAGCAATGTAAAAATAATGAAAAATGGGGAAAATTTGCAACTTTTATCACAAAAGGTTAACAGGTTAAATATATAAAGAGCTTCTTAAAATAGAGAAGAAAAAGACTATAAGTTGGTAGATAAATGGACTGGGGAAATGAACAGACTGTTCCCTAAAAAAAGAAAGGCAAATGGCTCTTAACCATATGAAAATATGTGCAGCCTTGCTCCTAATAAGAGAAATGCAAATTGTAACACCCCAAGATACTATTTCATCACATATCAGATTGGCAAAAATCCCAAAGTTGCAGAAACTCCTCCAGAAGTGATCAAGACGAGGGCCACTGGGAATGGAGGCCCAGGTAATGGAGCAGGTGGGCACTTGGTGCCCTCCTGCAGAGCAGTGGGGCATCTGCTTAAGGGGTTTCCTCTGGGGCTAAATCACTGGCTGCCCAGGGAACATGGTGGAGACTGGGGAATGAAAGAACACAAGTATAGAAAACAAGACCTAGATGCAGGATGCCCTGTTTCCAGAAACATAAGCACTGGCTGCATCATAGCCCATTAAAATTTTAAACGGACCTAATTCACGAAGTATTTTCAGAGCGCCTTGCCCATGCCAAACACTGTTCTAGGATCCGGGGATTCAGCAGTGGGCAAAACAGCCCCAAGTCCTCATCCTTCTGGTGCCTACCTTCTAGACTTCTTTATCACCTTCTAATTATTTTGTGCCCATGCTCCGGAAATATTCTAGAACTCAAACCCAATCACCCATAAGGCTTACCTGAGGATGCCATCACCTCTTTGGCAGCATAACTTCCTGTGACAAAAAAACAAATCCAAGTTAAAATGCTCCAGGACTTAAAGATTGTCCAATAGCAAATGGCTGACTTTTTTTTTTGGCTCATCTCTTGTAAGTCAATTATCACTAACCATTTGCCACTTTCATTTTGTAAACTTGTCAGTTTTCATTTATACAGGTGCAAAAACTGACATTCTCATAGGCATAGGGTTGTGTGCATTTTTGTTTGTTTGCTTGTTTGTTTTTTAACATTGCCTACATTTGGAAAGGGTCAAGCTGATTATTTTACAATCTGTTTACATGAACTCCCACACTGGGATGCAGCATGCCAAATCTCATCTAAGTTCAGATACTCACAAAACCTCCTGGAAAATTATAGTAGTGTTTATAACAGGAAACAGTGATCCCAAATACACGGGAACCACACTATAGATGTCCTCAGAGCTGTCCTCTGGGGCCTTTTTTATAAATGAGATTGCCTTATAATTGTCTTCTTTACTTCCAGAAATTACCCCCCTCCCCACCCAATGAGGCCCAAGACACTTCCTGAGTGAGAAATCTGTATTGAATTCTGCTCTGTAGCATGTGGTGGGGTTGCATACAAGGATCTAGAGGAAATTTCAGACCTGATTGCCTATCTTTGTTTTGATGCCTAGTACAATGCTTTGCATATACCAAGTTGAGTCAAAGAATATGTAAATACAGTCAGTTCTCATTGTTCATGGTAGTTATGTTCTATAAAGTCACCAGGAATATGGAGTGAATCCTGAACCATTGCCCCTGGAGGAAATATAGGGTTAGGTTCCTGTGAGCCTCTGGTCACCATGTTTTGGTCAACTGATCAATACATAATCTCATTTTATGTGTATTTCTCTTTAAAGACACCTTATTTAATATATATTGTTGATTTGTTGCACTGAACTCATGGCCAGTAGCACTATAACTGCACCTGAATAAAATTTCTTTACCGGATAGCCTTTCTCCATAGAGCACATCACAGCCTTCTTGAGCTTAGGACACTAGACAGCACTTCAGCACTCTGCTCAGGTCCTTTTAAGCAGCACAGTCATCCCAAAAAGCACAAAAATGTGAGTCATTGGACAGGGAACTCTCCAAAGCACCTTTCCATTGTAAATATCTATGATGTATTCCAGAAAAGTGACACATCCATAGCATTTTTGAAAATCGCTTCATAGAAAATGGGGAATTGGATATTCAGATGGATAATGAATAATTTCATCAGTGATCTTTCCTAATTTATGTCTTCTGTGAGTTTAATTTCATTATATATCCTATTCTTTTAATATTGGACTCATCACAAACTGTTAAAATGATAGGCAAGTCAAAGAATATTCCTGAATCTGAGGGGAAATCCAATAATAGCAGCTACTCTGTTTATTAAATCACCCCTCGGCTCCATTTTATGTTTTTGATTATGCCACTTAAAACTGTGAGCCTCGGCATCTTCACCTGAGAGATGGGATTGGTAATATCTGCTTCACAATTGCAATGATAGATCAGATATTATACATGAAAATACATGATGAACTATGAAGTGATATTAAATATGAAGAATTATTATGAATATTATCCCCCCCCTTCATTCTTATCCAAATTCAAGTCACTGACCAGGGCCCATAGAAAGTCCTGTCTCAGTGAAGCTTTTCATAATCTGTCCAGCCAACAACCATCTCTTTGTTTTTTGCATTCTAACTACTCACTCTAGTACTCAGACACTTGATTTTTATTTCTTTAATGGGCTTTGCGTATACATTAATTCTTGAAATTAAAATCTAGAAGAAAGAAACTCTGTCTCCTGTAGTGTAGTACTCCACACATAGTAGGTTCTTGTACTTACTGAATGACTGTTTGGAGGGATAGATGGGTGGTGGGTGAATGGATAGATATCATCATTGTTCTGTGCAATCAGATAAGCCTGGTCAGGAGGAACCTAGATGTCATTAGCTTGATAGCTCCCTTTTCTTTACTATCCAGAGGAAATGGCTCCAGCCTCCATCCGATATCCAGTGGAAAGTTCCCTGAACCCTCTGAGGATTCCTGAGGGGGGGCTTATGTTCTCCTGGGTCAGTCTCTGTGCAATCTGCCTCCACACCAGCTCTCTCAGTATCCATGGCCAACATCCTCTTTCTTCACAGCTTTGACCCAGGCTACACATTGCTCTGCTTCTGCCATTCTCTTCCAACTTCCTAATACATTTCTAGACAGATCTCTACTAAGATAGATCTTTACTGAAGCTTTCAAGATGAGAAAAGGTGGTTTCACCACAGTGCAGAATGGGGAATGATTGGCAGTTGATTATTAATCACCACTCTTCTTGAAAGCCCCTTGGCCATGCTTTCCCCCTCAACTTTCGCATTAGTTGTCTTTTCTTCTCGGGCTCCTCTCCAGCCTCTTGCCAAGTTGCTTGGCCCTCTCTAACCAACAATGAGGCCTCTGTGACCAATCCCCAAATTCTAGTTAATTTTTTCAGTAGTGCAGTTTAACTCTCTCTTGTTTTCATCCTATCTTTTAAGATGGGGGAGGCAACATTTATACAAAAAGGGGTTCATCAGGATATTTTCCCAAAACAAAATGCTATTTCCTCTGAGATTAATGATTCCACCTCTCTGCCAGGCAAAAGTAATGGAAAGTCAGTGTTCTGTGGGGCACCTGGGTGGCTCAGTGGGTTAAGCATCTGCCTTCGGCTCAGGTCATGATCCCAGGATCCTGGGATCGAGCCCCGCATTGGGCTCCCTGCTCACTGGGGAACCTGCTTCTCCCTCTCCCTCTGCCTACCACTCCCCCTGCTTGTGCTCCCTCTCTCTCTCTCTTTCTCTGTCAAATGGATGAATAAAATCCTTAAAAAAAAAAAAGTCAGTGTTCTGTTTTAAACAGTAAATATTTCCTGAATTTGTCATTTTAAAAGTTCTTTCACTTGAGATTCCCAGCACGATGTAAGATAAACTTGTTCTCTCTGGAGCCTTCTCTCTGGTAATCAAACACCCCAAGGACCACTCTTCCATCCATCTCCAGAAGCCATCACAGAAAATTAAGTTCTCATCTCAGAATGCTGAATTCCAGTGGAAGTTAATGACATGAGGTTTGGTCTGTCTTGAATATATTCAGGAAGTTATTAATGCATACCAGATACAGGAGTGTAGATTTTTTTCACATCATAAAAATTGATTATAAGAAGTGTTTATCTTGTCACCAGCCACTCTCTACTTGGTTAAAAAAAAATTAGCTTTAGGGTTTTAGGACAAGAAGCTTAACAATGTATATGGTGGGCCTACCAAATCTGCAATCTTAAACTACACATTTCTTTCATATAAAGTATAACTAATCCCACAATACTCCTCCCTAAAATCCGGTGTCCTATCTGCCTGATTCTGTTACGACCATTCCACTCCAGCTTATACAATGCCTCTCACATGTGATAACCTGGTTCCCCAAACAAACCGTATGATGTTTTACTGGCAGAAAACATGGATAAACAAGCATAATAAACAATACAGCGTGTTTATTATAAGCTCACCTTGATGCCTAGCATAGTGTTAAGCGCCATGGAAGCTACTAAAAAAATGTCATTTAACATGTAAGCAACATCTAGAATTGTTAAAAGCATATTTTATCATTTGACAGTAAAATACAGAAACAGAACGAAGGGTGAAATTGAGTCCTCCCGGCTATCCCACACAGAGCAGTTGATTAACCTGGTCATTAATCAATGACTATCAGGTGCTATCAGAATCCAGTTGTCTGGTAGGAGCTGCGGCAGATACATATGCAAGATAAGGCATGGTGTTGCTCTCATGAAGGTTAAGATTGCTATTTTCCTTTTGCTCCACTGGAAAGGCCTCCAACTTTTCATACATTTATAAGCTAAGAGCTATGAAATACCAATACATTTGAACTCAGGTA
This sequence comes from Neomonachus schauinslandi, assembly GCF_002201575.2. Lineage (NCBI taxonomy): Eukaryota > Metazoa > Chordata > Mammalia > Carnivora > Phocidae > Neomonachus > Neomonachus schauinslandi. The sequence goes on along the minus strand of NC_058416.1, from coordinate 19,080,952 downwards.
ACATTATGGTAAACAAAAGGAAAAAAAGGAAGTAGCGTCCGTTAAAACATCTCACAATCACTAATTCTTTCGAGGCTAAAAACAGTTGTCTCCACAAAGTCATTTGAGTCTAGTCCAATTGTTAGACAAAAACATTTTATACCGCAGATAGTTTTGGTAGACAATTGACCAAGTCTTAAAAAAAAAAAAATCTGTATTTTAAAGCAAAGACAGTGGAGTGTTGAACTTTCTGCTGGGGTCAGCTCTCCAGTAGCATATGTGATGATTTCATTACTGTCTTGCCTCCACTTCTTTTAAGAAATGGTAATGAAAAGTGTTTGGTTTCTTTTCTTAAATTTTCAACACCTCGGTGAGAGACAAAAATTACAGTTTCCCCTTACAAGTGATTATTTTAAAATGTAAAAGTCAAGCAAACCATTAGCATCCTACCAGATTGTCAATCCTAATGGTCATGAAAATTGGAAGCAGGATGGTGACCCCAGCACATGCTGTCTTTTTGGAAACATTTGCAAGGGTGGCCTGGAACCTGTGGGGTTAGAGATAATTTAAGAAGTAATCTTATATGGCAAGAAAGCCAGCTTGGAACCTTCCTGGAAAAATAAGCAAAATCAAAGGCCATTCCTATAATATTTCCAAAGCACTTCACTAGAGTATTGCAATCATTAAAAAAAAAAAAAATCACTGATTAAAAGGGTAACATGAAACATCAAATCTTATCCAACTTTTTGACAATTAATCATGGCTATGTCAAGTATGACTGGGACTAGAAGCTTGAATTGTGTCATTAATCCTTTGCTCTCTGAAACACTGGTAGATACTTTATGTATTTCATATGTAGTGGAGCAAACCATCAGCCCAGCCTGCGTAAGAGTCTTCTCCCATTGCTTTCTTTCCCATCAGCTAAGAACTAGATGGCACAGACCTTGCCAAGGCTTTCTGGGCACTGGCAGAACCAAGTTTTTTTCCACGCAGTTCGTTCCTCCCAGTCTTGTCATTCAGTAAACAGCGCGGCTGCACTTAGGTATTAGCCAGTCTGGGAAAATCCAACCCTACTAAGGAGGGGACAGCAACAAGTCTCTCATTTGCTAACTTTCCCCCTCATTTGGTTTATTTTGACTACGTCATTAAAAATAAAGTATACTACTGGGCGCCTGGGTGGCTCAGTTGGTTAAGCGACTGCCTTGGGCTCAGGTCATGATCCTGGAGTCCCAGGATCGAGTCCCGCATCGGGCTCCCTGCTCGGCGGGGAGCCTGCTTCTCCCTCTGACCCTCCCCCCTCTCATGTGCTCTCTGTCTCTCTCATTCTCTCTGTCTCAAATAAATAAATAAAATCTTTTTAAATAAATAAATAAATAAATAAATAAAAATAAAAATAAAGTATACTATTACCTTTTCATTTATCTTTCATACCCAGGTTTGTCTGAAAGATTGACCTAATTCCGGATACTGTGGGAGCATTACTTTGCTCGGGATTTTCTGGTATCTTAACTCAATGGCTTTTAATAGGGATGTGTTTTCCAGTGCAGGCTTTCCAAGGGGTGCTTCTTTCCAGTGTGTGTGGAGAAGCAATGCTCACAATTGTTTGACTTATCTTTTAAGTTACTGAAAGGTGATCATCTAGCACATGGCTGTTAAGTTTAACTAAAACTACAGGGGAGGCAGATAGAGTGGGGTAGAGGCCTAGCCATGAGTGGTCAGGAAGCTGGGGGCAGCGCCACCTGAAGGGGCCAGGAGGCTGTGGGCCGGATGTGCACAGATCCCTGGGAGGGAAAAAAAAAAAAGAAGAGGAAGAAGAAGAAGAAGAAGCCAGAGCAGCTTAAATGGTCAAAGAATCAAATGTAAAGTGAGCTGCAAGGGTCAGATCTGGATTGAAGCCCAAATTCTGAGTCTCTGCATCCGTCCGGGGATAAACTTGGCTCCTAATCAGGGCTGACAATTAGGCCGTACAGTTAATATTTTTACAGCTGTTTTATTAATAACACATACAGTGCATCCAGCCAGGATTTGTTGGAGACACCTCAGGAAAACGAATGATGTAAATAACAGATGGATGTAGAATATTCCTACAAACAGGCATAAAGATATTCCCTTCTTGTTTAAAAAGAATTTAAATAGACAGATTGTAGATAAACAGGCAGACAGAAAGGGGGAGAGAGAGAGGATTTATGATATTTGAGGTAGTGGCTGCATGCATTCACATGGTGGAGAACACGGACATAAACACACACGCTCTCTATATGGCAGGAGAGACTCAAAGCCTTGGCTTCCAGAAAAAATAAACTCTGTGGTGTGAGGGGCTCAGCATGGCGGCAAGGGGGCCGTTTGAAGCAGGTGTGCTGACGCGTTCCTCTAATACCTCCTCCGACACACGTCCCCGGAGCAGAGACGACTCGTGTGGCCTGCCCAGCCCTGCCCAAACCCAGCCTTGACCCACAGGGTGGCCTGGGGGCACCCTTTCCTCTTTCTGCATCTGTCAATCGCCTATTCGAAGACCCAGGGCACGTTTTCAGTTTTGCATCAGAACTGGGAGCCGTGATATTTCAATCTGAAAAGAGAAATAAAAAATTCAGGATCTTCATGTCTTTTGTTTTCACTCCTATTTTTTTTGTACTGCTTTTTCATGTGCCCGCTGCACTGCGCTCCTACCATACTTTGCAACCAGATGGCTCAGCGACGAAGAACAAAGGCCACTAAAAAGTGGGCGGGGAGAAAAGGAGAAAGAATTAGAGCCCTGAAAGTCGAGGCGAAATCAGAGATCGGAGCAAAGCTCAAATGATTTAATCCCCGATAACTTTGGGCAGCATTGTGAATGGAGAACAGATACTCTTCCCAGTGACCCTCTGTGTATGTGTGTGAGTGTGTGTGTGTCACACACACACTCACACACACACATCCCCAGTCATTTCTTTCACTGACAGGGATCAAAGCCAGATTTCTATTTTCTTTGGTTCATCCCCATATTTCCTGATACAAGTCAAAACCGGTGTGAGGTGCCTTTACCCAGAGGGAGAATTGCTGAGCGCAGATGTGGACACAGAGGGCGGGTCCCTGCTCCCTGGGAGAGGAGTTGGGGGCTAGAAAGGGCCCAGGAGTTGTGAGACCTGCCTTTCACAGGTGGGCCACCTTGGGCAAGTCACCCCCTTTCTCTCACTCTTCTATTCCTCCTCAGGAAATATACCTCAAAGGGAGGCTGGGAGTGTTACGTGGGCTCACGTGTAAAACGCCTTGTAACTGGGAAAGCACTGTCTCAAAGCACCGTGGTTATCCTACAGTAATGTAGCTTCTTCCCAAACTGCCAAGCTGGCTGAGAGCCGTCTTCAATGCGCCATGCTCTTGAGCTTTATACTGCACTTAGATCCCTACCTAAGTCCGCCTCTCCAGATTGTGCCCAGCACCTACCAAGTTCTCCCTTGATCCCCAGTTGAACTTACTGTTTGTCTACCATTGGAATGTTGTTAGGATGAGCTAATTATGACATAGGTGATCAATTACTATGTATGTGAGCCATAGAAAAGTTTCATTTTTCATCAGGAATTTCTGTAGATATAATGCCTGAAAGCAAAAGGAATGACTGTCTCATGGTGAAATTTCCTACGCATTGCTAGAACTCAGTAACATTCGAGGAGAAACATTTGTTATTCTAGCCAAGGCTACACACACAGGCTTACTCTGAATCCTTATAAAGCCAGGCCAGCATCCATGCATTTGTGGAAGTCTTGAGTAGGAAAGGCGGAAAAAGCTAAAGCCTTACTTGTTCCTTTACACCCTCCAGGTGGGCTAAAATTTTCTTCTCACTGCAGCGTGCATAGTTACACCCCTCTTCCCAGCCTCAGGCAGGGTGGGCCACTTGTGAAAATGACAAGGTTTGATATTTTCATGTGAAACCATGTCCACAGCTTTCGCCTTCTCTGATGTCGTGGGGACTCAGGGAGACAGAGAAGGGAATTCAGTTTCCAGACGAGTAAAATGAAATGCAGAGATAAAGTGACTGACTTCCTTGTCTTCCCAGGCCAAGCAGGCTTTGAAGTGTACTGTGTACCTTCCCCAGTCAGGAGGAAGGGGGCATCACCCTTCACATGGGGACCTAGGCAAAAGACCTGCACCTCTCTGTACCATGGGCTGAGTTGCTGATTGATGCTCAGAGTCTCACGTGTCTGGCAGCAAATCATAAGAAAAATTAAGAAGGACTTGCGAGTCAGCCTACAAGTTTCAAGTCTTGGGTTTCTTGCCAACTGTATGTTCTGAACCTCTCTAAGATTGCTTAATTTCCTCAGTCCTTGTAAAACGGCATCAAGATTATCTAACACATAGGGTTGTTGAGAGTGTTCAGTGAGATGATGCATGGAAAGCAATTAACACGGTGCCTGGAAGCCTAGTAAGTGCTAAAAGTTGCTACATTTAGTATTATCATTATGGGCTTAGCGAGCATGCTCCTTCCATCTCTTGGAATCTCAGAATATTAGAGCCGGACAGGAAGGAGTGGTTTTCAAACCATTGGACCGAAATCTCTAGTAAGAAATGCATTTTATTGTATAACCTCATACCAAAAAACCCAGAAAACAAAAAATATTACTTGCCAGGAAAATAGAATTATTTGAACATTTTTCAAAATTGGCTAAGAACTGGAGCTTATTTGTGATAGCTTCTGATGTTTGCCTCTTTATATTGTTTCATTTTTTAAATTTAATAAGCATATCGTAGAGGAGCAAAATGATTTCCATATATATATATTTAAAACAGAAATTTCATGAAATTAGATGTACTTACTATCGCGATGCACTCTAATATTTCCTCTTTGGTTTGATTCTGTTTTGTTTTCCTTTTAAATGTTGGTTGTGACCCAATAAATTGTTTTCAAAACTCAATGGGTCCCTGCTCATACTGTGAAAACACTGGTGTAGACAAAGCATTTCTCTTTACAGATAAAGAAGTAAGACCTAATGTGTCTTGTCCAATATCCCCAGACAAGAGTAGAACTGGGCCCTGAACCTAGGTATCCAGGCCTCTAAAATCCCAAGAGACTTAGAGTCACGGACGGGTATTAGGCTGTAGGGCTTTGCTTTTACTGTTTTTATATCCTGAATATCTAGAGCAAGGGGTTCTCTGTGATTCATTGCCACTCAGAGCAGCCAAACAGACGTGTGCAGGGTCATTCTGAACATACTTGAAAATTTCCCGAATCTTAAGAAAGATCTGTTTTCTCCACTGCATTGGCAACACAGTTGGAAAGTTACTTGAATGTTTTTCAAAAATTGTTTATAGATTTGAGAACTGTTTGGGGTTTGTGATTGCTTCTGTTGTTTGCCTCTTTGTATCATCTCATTTTTCAAAATTTAATAAACACTTTGCAAAGGAGCAAAATAATTGGTCACACATTTGTGGGTTCCCAGATTTGTTTTACATGTGTATGCAATACAGCGTAACTCAAAACATGTTCAAGCCTAGTGCGTCAAATCATCTCTGATGCTGTGGTCAAGACCAAAGCAGAGCCCAAGTGAGCACCCACGGCCTCAGACCACATCACTCACCGGGCCTCCAACCACAGTGCTTGGGGGCCAGATTCTGGCCCCAGTGATGCATATGGCGCCATCACGGCCCATGGCCAAAAGCTGCTGTAACAGGCTCCTCAGAGGGCTGAAGACTCAGTCTGGGGTCTCCTAGGTTGGAGACTTTGCCCAATTCAGGCCACTGAAGGAAGCAGAAGCCCCTGTAGGGAAGCCACAGGTGGCGATGGCACATCTGCCAAGTTCCCGTCACCTGGCCAACCCCCTGGCCCCCAAAGGGCTACCAAGCAGGGTTTGTCTTGGGCCCACTTATAAAGGAGGTGAAGACTGTATTGTCTCTTTTCCTTCTGTATCTCACACTTTCAGGACATTCCTGCTTCCTGTGAAGCACACGTCAGAAGGGTGCTGAAGGCTCAGTGGATTGTCTTTTGGTCCCAAATCCTTTGTGGGTCTTTCTCTCTAGATCTCATTGATCTCTTTTTACCTCGAATCATTTCATTGTCTAGAATGTTGAAATTCATGTGACAGTTTCAAAACAATGTTTCACTTCCATCCCACCCCACTTCATCACAACAAAGCTGGTTAACTTGCAGGCTATTTTCTCTGCTTTACCTGTCCGATGAAAAAGAAATAGGTTGAGAAGGTTCTGTGCAACACCAAGAGATCTTTACATTGCAACAATTTGGTTCCTAGAGAAATAAAGAAAAGTAAGCTGCCAGACTATAGAATCAATGTCACAACCCATGTGGGTTATTCAAGCCCCAAATTTTGATGTCTCTGAAATCTACCACAATCACATACTCATTCATTAACTCGTTCATTCATCTGCACATTTATTTATCAGACATTTCATTTAACAATGAAGTTTAGGTATTCACTGCACTTCACACTAGGCTAAGATTCGTACTGATGAAGTGGATTGGAATATGGTATTTCCAGTTCACCTGGGGGCATCTATATGTCTGACACAGAGTGAAGAAATCCTAATCCCATGGCTCAGGGTGTCTTATTACTTGTCAATAGGGATTTATAGCTTCATCTCTTATTGTCCTGGAAGGTTTTGTACCAGTGGCCATAAACCCAATGTGGCTTTTCCCATACACTGTCTCCAGAACAGTTTTAAAATGAAAAAGTAGTAATTCAGTTATGATTACAATACTTAGAATGCTCCATTTTAGCCATGATTAGACATTCAAACTTTTAGTCCCTTTTTTAGACATTCAGACTTTTAGTCACTGAAATATAGCCAAATTGGTGTAAGAGTTATTTGCCCCAAATGGCTACTTGATTGATTATTTTAATTCATAGCTCTAACTACTTAAATGCAGACACTGTGTGAAAGATCTGGCCAAACATGTCCCTCATATAAAACTGTAAACTCCTTTCTGGTTCCTCACTCACTGCGCAGAGATTAAGTTAGAGTCTCTCACTCTAAACATAGCCTTCTATTATCTGCTCTATGAGACTGGGACTAATACTTTGCAAAGTACGTTTTCCTTTTGTTTCCAATAGGAGGCAGAAGAGGAAGGAAGCCAGGAGTAGAGGAGAAGGCTGTTCTTCCTTCTGGTTGTCTACTATTCCAACAGCATTGTCCCAGTAACGGCACCTGACTCCGGCTCTTTTCACCATGTTCAGGACCAGCTACACTATACCCCAAGGGACTGCAGCATCAGGGCAGTTTCCTACCCAAGGGTCTACGTCCTATCTCCATGTAGCCCCTCCTCTGAACTTCCAGGTTTCTGGCAGTGTTGCCTTTTTGTACTTTAATCCTCTAACTTCCCTTATTAAATTTCCCAGTTGAAATACTACCATGGTTTCTGTTTTCCTCATAGACCTTGATTGTACAGAAAGGAGGCCCTCCAGGATGGGGATATGGCATTGGTCTAGTTCTATCCCTGGGCTTGAATGTAGTTCTGGCACCTGCTAACAGAAATGAAATGTTAGTATTTCATGGCATGGTGGCAACTCAATTTATTGTGGCTAATTGTGATAAAGTTCCTATTAAGTCAATGTCTTAGGAGACCAAATGCCTGCTGATCTTGGCCTCATGGTAGCAGAGTGATAGTAGTGATGACAATTTCGAGGACACTGAGGTAAGAAGGCTGCTTTGAATGTACTGGGGGGTTTATAGGGGGACAATAATGAGGTCGGAGCTTTAAACTCTCCGCTTGCATTATAGTCAGAAAACTCAAGAACTTTTTCTATGGTGGCCCCCAAAGATTGTCTTCTTATAATCACATAGCTGAACTCATTGGAAATCAGACTCAGGGGGTACCTGGCTGGCTCAGTTGACCCTTGATCTTGGGGTTGTGAGTTCGATCCCCACATTGTATGTAGAGATTATAAACTTAAAAAAAAAATCAGACTAAAAGCTTAATTGTGTTGATTTCAAAATTATACACACTTGCCAAACCACTTATGTGAAAGTCAGGGCATTGACTGGCAAGAAGTGGGACCCTGACACATGGGATGGGACATCTAGGTCAACTGAGCCAAAGCTGAGAATCTTGAATTTGAATCCTTTGAACTGCTTGAATCCACTACTTGCCAGTGGAAACAGCTCATCCTCCTTGGTTTGACAAGTCCAGCTTCCCTTTGCTTGAAGAACCTGGAATAACCTCACTTGGTTACAAGGCAGCTGCCTTATAAGAGAATGTCTATTCTCAAGATTTACCCTAACTGCCACTCACTGTCCCTGTAACTAGGATCATATCTCAGCAGGTTCCAGGGGGGACGAATGCAAAGTCTGATCCTGGAGGAGATAGCTTATACTCGAAAGAAAGAAAGAAAGTAAGTAAGATTTTATCCATTTAAAATGACAGAAACTTAGCATATGTATGAGAATGATTTCTAAGCATGTTAGAACAAAGGGGACAAATACATAACACTGGATTGAGCTAACTTTATTGATATGAATGCACTTAACAGAAACTCTGAGTTTGCCATAATTGCCCAATATCCTCCTACTTCTTGCCCATTCTCAGATCTAACTACCACCTCCCTCTTGTCTTGTTCCTCAACTCACCAAAAATGATTAACCCTTCGCTTGCTCCACATTCTCCATTTATCATCCCCTCCGTCCATGTCCATTTCTCTTTCTCCTCCCCTCCTCCCTTTCCTTCTTCTCCTTTCCTCAAGAGAGAAGAATTGGAAGAATAGTGCTAGTAATGGACCTGTTTCCAGGGCAAGGAAATCCATAAATATTGGAGGGAAATTAAACAAAAATAAGAGTCCATGTCATTCAGTTCTAAGTATATTCATGTTCCCTGAACTCCCCCTTCAGATTTTTCACCACAATTTTCATTCACGTTCTTATTTTCATCTAGTTGGGATCTTAGGCTTAAGGTCTTTCACAAACAGGGCAACTGAGACCTGGAAATCTTAAATCATCTTCCTTGGGCCATTTCTATTGTCCTCTGTGGTATTTTTCTTCTACTATTTATCATTACAAATTATAATTTTTTATTTCCATTAGGGATGTGATTTTTATTTATATATTTGTTTGCTTTTCTTCAATAACCTGAAACAGCTTCACAATTTTAAAGCAAAATTTTAGGGGGAAAATGCGTTCAAAGTGACAAATAACCAACTTCAAAGGGAACTGAAATAGAACCCATTTTTAAGTTGAGCATTGCTTGGCTAATCCTTCAAGTAATAATTGATGAAGGAAACCAGTAATTAGATTAAATAGTTAAGATCACAGATTCTGAGCCCAGACTGCCTGGGTTCAGATCCCAACTCTGCCATTTCTTAGCTATGGGGCTTTGGGCTAAATACAAAGAATCTCTCCGAGCCTTGGTTTCATCATTTGTAAAATTATACCTATCACATGGCCGTGTGGTGGGAATAAAATGAGCTAATAGGTGTAAAGAGTGGAACAATGCTTGGCACTTAGTAAGCTATGTGTAAGTTTTACTACTAGCAGCCTTTTGAGGACTTTATTTTTATTCTGATTTTATAGATAGGAAACTAAAACTTAGAGGTATCCACTAACTTGCTCCAGCAGCATGGCTGGTAAATGAAAGAGCTTAGATTTGAAACCACATCCATTATATTCTAAAGTCCATGTCCTTTCTTTTGTGCCATATGCCTTCCCTTTTAATAAACATATAGAGATAGATGTACCACATCATAGTACCCACAGATTAAATAACCTCCCATGTATAAGAGTTTCAATTATGTAAGAAGCTTTTTATTTTTTTTCATTTGGAAGGCATTTTTCAATTGCTAATGTTATAAATGGGGTTAAACAGTTTGGGGGGGGAAATGATAGTGTTACTGACTATATGGAGGAAAATGAAAAGAAAGTGGAGAAAGCTGCTCTTTATTTTAATGGGCCACAAAGCTTCCTGAAGGAATCATGTGATTTTTGACTTCTAGACTCAGAAATGGCCTCTTGTTGATGCTCTAGTCTCTATCACTCATCTTATGTTTTGGGAAGAAGAGGAAAAAAAAAACCCATCTTTCCTCCCAATTTATAACTTATTATACAAAGAAGAACCTTTTAAATGTTATGAATTTTTAATTTTTTTTCATTTAGTTGATTCTCTTGCTGAGAAAAGTGGCTGCCAAAGAACTATGCCTAGTATGAGCAATAAACACCAACAGTATCTGCTGCATTAATAATTTAAACATAAATAGTCAGACAGAACGATCTGGCAGGTCCCACAGGTGCATCATGCAGAGTTTTAAAGATGCTGGTATGCTTAAACCAGGCAGCTTTTAAATAAAAATTTTACCCTAAATGTGGTCAGAGACGTGTTAGAGAGGCCACTGATTTAACATCCATTCTGTTACCACACTGATCTTACTGTTCTCACCAAGATACATCCCCACCCACGACCTCCATTAGTTTTGTATAATCCATGGGGTCAAGTTCAAGGCCTCTGTAAAGTAGCTGTATTTCATCCACTCTGAGCTGATGTTCAGCAATGGACTTCTGACTGGTTGGGCATCCATTCTGACTGGTCAGTCTCTGTATCTTATTTTTTTATTACAGTCTCTGTATCTTATTTTTTTAATTAATGATTTTAAGTACCATTGTATTGGTTTTCTATTGTTGCATTAAGAAGTTGTGATAAGCTTAGTGGCTTGAAACAACACTAATTTATTTTCTTGCAGTTCTATAGATTAGAAATCCAACACATCTCCATGTACTAAAATCAAGGTTTTGGCAGAGCTACCCTACCTTGTAAAAGACTTCAAACTTCTCTTCTGCTTCCCTCTTCTACTTATAAGTACCTTGTAAATAATGGGCCCACTCATATAATTTAGGATAGTTCTCCTATTTTAAGGTCAGCTGGCTAGCAAACTTAGTTCTATCTACAGCCTTAATTTCCCTTTGCCATATATCCTTACATATTCACAGATTCTTCAGGTTGGGTCATGGACATCACTGGAGGCCATTATTCTGCCTACTGCACCCATTCATGCAGTTATCCCTATGTACTATCAACTTCTCACCCAAACAGCCCTTTGCTGAAATCAAGCTGAGCTCCTCCTTGACTTTACTAATTGTAAAGGAGAAAAAGTAATGAGGTGAGGCAGAAGAGGTACAGAGAGAGAGGTACACCTATGTCATTTGGACATTGGTAACATTTGAGAAGACCAGGATAAGGAAAGACAGCTTTAAGTTGGTGACTCATTTAACCAGGAGTTGTGCCACCTGTGCTGGAGGCCAGTAAGGGGCAGAGGGAAGAATATTTCTTTTTTAATCAGGTAGATTGACACTTGGACAAACAATTCCAGTGCAATGTAAGCAGCTCTACATAAGAACCTTCCATAATGTGCAGAAAGAACTCAAAGGGTCCCTATGATCCAGAGGATGAGAAGAAAGGGGACATTGAGGGGGTTTCTCTAAGAGGAGGTAAGTTTTGAAGGATACATAGGAAACAGTCATGGTCAGGAAGGCAGTCCTGAGGAAATGCATGTAAATGAGTGAGAATCTGATAAATTTAGAGAACTGCAAGCAGTGAGGTATGATTGAAGTGTATCACTCATGATGGGACTTTGGGGATGAGGATTCCAAGAGATGAGACTGAAGACATAGATCAGAGCCAATTCTTAAAAGGTTTGAAGGCTGTACTAAGGCATCTACTTCTTAAGCTCTAAGGAGTGGAGAGTCTCTGGATATGTTTAAAGCCTGTACATTACTGACAAGATCAGATTTGCTTGGGGGACAGTGTGAAGGTTGGCCTGGAATTAAGGATGACTCCTGGTTTTCTGGTTTAGGTAGCTGGGCCAATGAGGTACCATTTAACCCAGGATTGATTTCTAGGAGGAGGAACAGATTTGAGAGGAAATAAAATGACTTTGGCTTGGGCAACTCCTCATGTCAATATCCAACAAACACTCAAAAAGGCAGGGCAGAGCCCAGGAAGCATGAAGCATACAGGGAACAAGAACTCACAATGATGGAGAAGGTTGGGGATGGAATTGTGGATGAGCTTACCTAAGGAGAGCAAGGAAAATGAGAAGAGGGATAAGAACAGAAACTCTAGAGCCACTGACTATTAACGGTAGGAGGAGGAAGATAATCCAGGCAAGAAGGCTCAGAAGAAGTTAAAAGGTTAAGAGAAATAGAAAAGAAAAATTGAAATAAATCAAGAGAAGAGGATGTGTCCAGAATACAAGTTGCTGTGTATCCTTCAACTAAGGAGAATTCAGTATTTTCCGTGGATTTCTATGGATTTTCCATGGATCTCCATGGATTTGGCTACTAGGGAGATACTGGTGATCCAAATGGTTAAACTCTGTTTGCATGGTAGAGTCAAAGTCAGGGAGTTGGGTGTAAAGGGCTGTCAAAGAACTGGGGACACAGAGACCATTGTACTGAGAATGAAGGAGAGAGATGGGAGGTGGTAGATTGATGGTAAGGAACAGTGTTTTCAGTGGATGAGAGGCAAAGAAAGATGTGGAGAAGAGAGGTTGGCATGAGGTGAAGAGGATGAAGGGGGGAGTTGGTGAATAGCAGGAAGGGACAGATAACTTTGGTCTGGAAGAGATGGTGCAGTTTTTTCCCCTGGGACAGAGACACCCTATTTAGCTCACCCACAGTTCTTTTTCTGCTCTTTTCCTTAACTTCTCTGGCCTTTCAAAATTCCGTCCTAATATGGGAATCATGCCTAAGGTCATGTATGCAAAGCACCTGGCACTGTGCTGGTTATAAACAGAAGCTCCAGTAGCGCTCTGTCCTTTGCTCCTTTTCTCTCTCTCTGGGCTGGACCACTCTCCCTTTCCATTTTCCCTTTGCCTGTGAAGGACATGAAATGCTTCAAGACTGAATTACCAAAATTGACAGATCAAGCAGCCGTGGCATGTTGATTGTAAGAAAGAGTTGAGAAACAGTTGGCTACAGCTCCTAACTTCCATCCTATGACAATGGACTTTTTACTGAAACATCCTCACCATGGACTTCACAGAGTTAAGCTGTGCAGACATTCTCATTCCCTCTTCCACAGACCTGCTGTTTCAGGTCAGAAGTGAACAAAATGTGGTTAGGTCAAAACGCCCTATCCAGAAAGGTCTAATGGAAGTAGAAGGTCAGCATCTGAGGAAATAGATAAGGAACGTAATTCTGATGGTCTGTTCCATTTGTCTTGCTCCCATCGGGGGTGATGGCCACAGTGACAGCATACAGGAAGCTAAGAAGAAACCAAAAAATAGAAACATGTGGGGCAATAGCAAGTCACCAAACCAGGATTTCCCTGGTCTAGTGAGATGTTACACGAAATGTTCCTTGGACCAATAGATTTAGGAAACACTAGGTGCAACACTTACAGTGCATATTGACGGTAAAGGAATGAATTTTTTAAAGAAACCGAGTACTTTCACAACTTTGATCATGGATTCAATTTTTAGAACCGTATCTGGTAGAACAGCTATAGAACAAGATTTGACCATGGTCATGGTAAGCATTCAAAAAAAAAAAAAATCAAATTGATTTCCCATCATAGTTCAAATACAAACTATCACAAGTAATCCAAAATCAAGAAAATGTGTAAATGGACTTATCCACTATGGATTTGAATGAATAAAATTTCTATAGCATTGCAGAAAGATCTATCTTAAGCCTATTTTTAGAAGATAGTCTTAGTTGGGTATTCCATTTACTCTGGAATCCAGTATTTAAAAATTGCCATCTTTTTCTGTTGTACTTTACCCTAAATATATTCCATAGTATATTTTCATAATTAATATGCAAATAGATGTATAGTTTATAATTAATTTCAACCGGGCACAGTGAAAAACTTGAAAACCTCAGCATGAAGGCATCTTTTTTGGTAGAAGTTCAATGAAATCCCCAAATGTCTTTGTTTTTGCAATCCATAATTTGCAGATTATTAATACAATAAATCCTTGTTGTCTGTGAGAGTTGGCATCATACCCATGAACTCCTGTGCGGAAAGCCCACAAAGTAAAAATCCAAATGGAAAGAAAAAACCATGTGGTTTCTGTGTATGTTCATTACCTGCTTCTGAAACCATAATATCTCGGCCTTTTATAGATCTTACAACAGGCTCTGCAGGAAGCAGCTGCAGTCATTAGCCATAGGACAGACTAAACACACAATCTGCATGGAAGGAGGCCTGGATCAGCTTGGTCTTTGGGCCCCTAGTCTTAGGCACAGGACAGAATACCATCAATGGCACATTTTGCATGTGTATTAAAAAGGGAAAAAAAAAAAAACCCAGAAAGTAGCATATCATATAACTTGGAGGGATTTGAGAAATCAAAGAGTCCAAATCCTCTCTCTGTCTTCTTTGGTGTGAAGTTTGGATTGGTGAAGGGGCTTGCCCAAGATCAACTGTCTAGGAAGACACGGGTAGGATTGAGAACCAATTCTGGCTTCTGTGTCTATATTCTTTCCGTTCCCCTCCAGTGATTCTTTCAGGGACCCTGCGAGAGGGACAGCAACAGAGTTTGATAGCACCCACCTGTGCCATGAGCTTCTTCAAATCTAGACGTGGAACTGTACCCACAGTGACTGCCAATTCAGAATCCCTCTCATCACACCCGTCTGAGGAAAACACTAAAATGGAGACACTCATTCCCAAATCCCAAGTTCAAATTCCATACAGCAGTGTCTTCATTGGGAAATCACCCAACTCGTCACAAATTCCGCCAGACTACTTGGGGTTAAAGCACTGACAAGACCACACACTTTGTGACAGAAGTGATAGCTGCTTCAGGAGCTAGGGTTCACCTTTCCGAGAGCTTTTCAGTGCCAACCCAGAACCAATATCCCAGCATCGCTGGAGGGAATGATGGCGCCCTGCATTTCAGAGAAGATTTAAAACCAAGATCCTAACTGCTCATCATCATTAAAAATCTCCAGGCAGTTTTCATAAGAGCAAGGGGGTGGTTGCCTGAGGTTTTGGCTGACAGTCAACCCAACTAATTACATTCTGTCTACTGTGTCCTCCTGCAGTTTCAATTGGATGTGTTATATATTTTTTTTTAACTTCCTGTCCTAATCTGAATGTAGGGTTGCTACGTGTTCTTCAGCACATGGTGCTGTTCTTCCTGGTAAGAGAGGCTTTTCGGATTTGTTTTTTCTTACGAAAGTTTTTGAGACTCTAAATCAAAAAAATATATATTCTAAATGGTCCTAAAATCCTGATACCATATAATTTCCAATGCAGTGTTTGCAGATAATGAGTTATTTATATTGTTATTTTCTCCAAACAAACATTGACATGAGCAGACATTCTTAACCCCAAGGAAGTAATGTCCTACTTACAGTCAACATCACAGAAATACCCTTACCTTTCCTTGTCCCCTCTCCTTCCAGTGTTTCCTACTGCTCTTCCTACTGGTAAATTTCATGGTTAATTCCCACATTTTGTGGCACAATCGCAACGAGAAAACTTTCAGTTAGTTTTATCTATCTGTTTGTCTATCTACCTAGCTACCTATCTATTTTGTCTTAAGTCAAATTGTTAACATCTCATCTTTTCTGGGAGAGCTCCTCTGTGAACTCCACCAGATATAGCCATCAGTGGAATGAGTCCTTTGGTGGGAGCTCAGAGACAGGGAAACGTGCCCTTCATTCCTTCTTTCTCACGCACCTGGCTTCCAGCTCCATGGCCTTGGACAAATGCTCTCACCTCTGTGAGGCACACGCTCTCCAGCACTGACAAGTGAACAGGTGCCAATGGGGGATTCTCCAAGGATGCTTGGAACCTATAACTTTATATACCTTCCTCTATGTGTAGAGATTAAGAAAATATGAGCTTGCACATAAAACATTTTTTAAAATGTTAATGCCTGACGTCAACTAGACTTATTGGGGTGGTCATTTCCCAATACATATAAATATCAAATCATTTTGTGGTATACCTGAAAAAAAAATTTTTAATGATAGATTTTTCTGTTTTGATAATGAAATTGCCAAAGCTTCTCAGATATTTCAGTTAATCAGATTAAAAATTCTGGCTCATATTTTGAAAGGATTTCTTTTTTTTTTTTTTTTTTAAAGATTTTATTTATTTATTTGAGAGAAAGAGAGAGCACAAGAGGGAGGAGAGGGAGAGGGAGAAGCAGACTCCCCGCTGAGCAGGGAGCCCGATGCGGGACTCAATCCCAGGACTCCAGGACCATGACCTGAGCCGAAGGCAGTCGCTTAACCAACTGAGCCACCCAGGCACCCTTGAAAGGATTTCTATATACGAGGTTCAGATCGAGGCCCTTTATTTATATTAATTCATTTGGACCTCACTACTGCCTTTGTTAGATTCACTTTAGAGATGAAGAAGAAGAAACATGAAAGGGTAATTTGCCCAAACTAGGGAGGATTCTCAACCCAGAAATTCAGTTCGACCCACACTCTTCCCCACGCTGTACCACTGCCTTCCTTGGAGACAGGCATCTTATAAACTTCAATTCCCCTCAAACACTCATAATTTCCACAGGAGTAAAATGTGTGGTCTCTTCTCTCCTTCACCCTCAAATAAGGATTTAAAAGAGAAAACTAAGTTTGTCTTCTGGGAGTTAAACTATAAATATACACATGAAGCATCAAAGCAAAGATATCCAGAGTCGTTTAAAAAAATAGAAGACATCCTAATTCGCTTCCTTCAGCTCTGTGTGGACTTGGTTTTTAAAATAAGTTCCTTACTTCTCGGCGTGGCCTTGCTCAAGACTTGGGTCTCCCTTGCCCACATCGTCTCTGTTTCTTGCAGTGATGCCAGCAGAAAATAAACTATCTAAAGAATAATTTATCTTTATTAAAAATGGGTCAGTCAGAAGGGGTTCGGGAGGCCATGGAAACACCGAGGGTGTGTCCTTGAGTCAAATATCACCCGTGCCTGTGGGAATCCGAGGTGGAAGGGGGGATACTCTGGGAAAAACTCCACTTTAAATTGTTACGATGGCATGTGTGTTCCTCTGGGAGAGTGCGTCTCAGGTATCTTGGCTTGAGTACTTTGTCTTTAGACTATATAGCTACATCCCTCTGTGCTCACCGAAAGCCCATTAAACTTCCTTCTGTTGTCTACCTGCCCTATCATGGCAATGCCTCCAGGGGGATAAATGCAGCCCTATCAACATGAGCACACCTTAACAGCTATCCTTCTTATGACAAACCAGTTATTGGCATTCTGATCGGACATAATCTCAGGAACTGTGTTCATGTGAGTCTGTCCTTGGAACTGCCCGTCGTCGGTATGATTGCAACCCCAAAGTCAAGGGCCACACCCAAACCCATGGCAAGTTCATGATGTAAATGCCCCCTCTTGGGGCCTCTCAAAAGTGCCTCTGATGCCTCCCCATGACACGCCTCTATATCTCGGACCCTGCATACACACTCCTTTACACTCCCTCATGTAAAGGTTTCTTTTCCTCCAGTAGAAAGTCACAACAGGTGTGTTTCTCAACCCCAGCTTTCTGTCTTCAGTACAATAAGCTGCAGTTTTCAGCAAGGGATGAACATAGCAATACATATTTACTTCCACAGATACATATTGGTATTTATATTCACATGTGTGCTTCAATTTGCAAGACAAAAAGAAGTTCAAAATATGAAATAGCAGCCACGCTAGAAGTGCGGAATTTGTATTTATCAGGATGGGATAGATGTCAGGATAGTAAGCATTTCGAGGGAACAAACAGTCTCCTTGAGCATTCCTGCCTGCCAGGCTATGTGTGAGGCACAGAGCAGAATCCCCCCTTGCCTCCTCTTTGGCTGAACATCTCTAGTGATTTAAAATTCAGACGTCATGACACCAGTGACAAAGGGGTTTCAAGAAAGACATCTCTGGTGCATCTGAGATATTTCCAGTTCATTGTAAAGAAGGAAACGAATAGACAGCAATTAAAACCAAACTTTATATATCCCAGCTACTGTGTGAATTATGTACGGAATTGTGCTCAGAGAAAAGACAAAGCCCCAGCTTGAGTTGTGTTACGTATTATACGGGAAGGATGTGTTTTGAAGTAATTGACATTTCAAGAGTTAGCAGAAATAATTAGTCTTGATGTCACCTCTATTTAAATCAACCTTGGTACAAATCAGAAATTAAAATGTTAACCAACTAGCTTGATTGCCTTTTTTGAGGGAAGCAGTAAGCCTTTGAGTGAAGTCTGCGTGGCCAGCACCATGCTGGTTGGTGGGTGGGATAGAAGGGTGGTCCCTGTCTGCAGATTGTTATAGTCTAGTAAAACGGATAGATTTACGTACCAGAAAGAGCTAGAAAATGCAATCTTCATAGCCAGTATGGGGTTACATCAGTGGTTCTCAATTTCAGTGGATGGAGGTTCTTCATCAGTGGATGGAGGCAGTTTTGCCTCCCAGGGGACCTTTGGCAACGTCTGGAGACATTTTTGGTTGTTTCAGCTGAGGGTGTGCTAGTGGCATCTAGTGGGTAGAGTCTAGGGTTGCTACTAAACATCCTACAATGCACTGGACAGCCACATACAACCAAGATTTATCCAGACCCAAATGACAGGCGGGCAGAGACCACATGCGCACACCCAGTCCTACTGCGGCATTGTTTCAAAAGCTAGGGCAACTCAGTGAAGTTCCCAGGGAGGGAGAACTGAGGTGGTGCTGCAATCCTGGGAGGACTGAAACTGTCAGAGTACTTGGATGGGCCGAGGAGCCCCTTTGTTTCACCGCTGGAATTCTCGGTTGCTCCCTAACTCCCTGCACTCAGCTGTCGACCGAACCCCCTCTTTCCACTGCGAAGCATCAGGCACATGTCAAGGTTTTGCTAACCTTTCATTAGGCACTTATTATGTGCCAGGATCTCACAAGCAGTTTTACAGGTTTTAAGTCATTCAGTCCTTGTAATAATTTTATAGAGGAGTTTCTATTGTTATCTCCATTTTAAAGATGAGAAAACTGAGGCACGGGAGGCTGAATAGTTTTTTTTTCCTATGTTATACAGTTGGTAGGTGGCAGGGCTGGATTTGAAAACCCGGGTGGTTTAACTTCAATCACTATGCCACCTCGGTCAGATGACTTCTACCAGGCAGGAGTGACCCAGTTTCCTTCAGCTTTCTGTCACAATAAAGTGTGTGTCCACAGGACCACCTGCAGAGGTGCCCAGAGAGGCAGCAGATGTACTTGGAAGATGCTGAGAGTTGACTTATAGCCTCTCCTCTCTTCTGGCTCCAAGGGAAGCTGGTGTGTGTGTGTGTGTGTGTGTGTGTGTGTGTGTGTGTGTGTGTGTGTGGTGGTTGGGGTGCTACTTCCCCTCTGTTATTGAGCAAAATTCTTGATAGGAAGAACTGGACTAATAAGTTTAGAACCACAGAGCCTGAAACACATAGAGTATATTTCAGATTATTAAAATAAATTATGTACCACTTTACAATGGAATTGTCTTTATTTGTTTCTTCTCCAAAAATTTTTATTTAAATTCTAGTTAGTTAACATACAGTGTAATATTAGTTTCAGGTGTACAATATCACTTGCACACAACACCCAGTGCTCATCACAAGTGCACTCCTTAACACCTACTTCACCCATCCTCCCACCCACCTCTCCTCTGGTAACCATCAGTTTGTTCTCTATAGTTGAGAGTCTAGTAAATCAGACTTGGTTTGCCTCTCTCTTGGTTTGCCTCTCTCTCTCTCTGCTCATTTGTTTTGTTTCTTGAATTCCACATATGAGTGAAATCATATGGCGTTTGTCTTTCTCTGACATTTCGCTTAGCATACTACTCTCTAGCTCCATCCACATCATCGCAAATGGTAAGATTTCATTCTTTTTGATGGCTGAGTAATATTCAATTATATATATCACATCTTCTTTATCCATTCATCAGTCAATGGACACTTGAATTGTTTCCATAGTTTGGCGATTATAGATAATGGTGCTATAAACATTGGGGTGTAGGTACAGTGGAATTGTTTTTATGTAGTTACATTAAAGTGTACAGATATGGAATGATATCCATGTTATATTGTTGATTAAAAGCAAAAGAAAAATTGTAGACCAGTGCATATAACATAATCCTATTTTTTAGAGTAAATTATGCTATTATTGTATAGAAATAAGTCCAGAAGAATCCATACCAGTCCATTAACAGTGATGGTAGAATTTTAACCTTAGGATGTGGATTAAAACAAGTAAAAAAGTAAAAAACGTCTCTCCCAGATCCCGAAGGAAAGTTTACTGAGATACCATTATCCAGGGGCAGAGGCCATGTCCTTAGAGATCCTGCTCAAGGCCAATCCATGGCAGAACTAGGGATGTATAAAAATGTGCCTCCAAGCAGCTCACCTTTCTCTTCCGTGCCTGCTTTTGCCATTGAAAATGCTTCCTCTACCCAACATCAACCCCCTCACACCGAACTCCAACAAAAAGGAAGAAAGTACATCCACTCCATCCCCCTTCCACTTTCTGAAAGGAACTGCTAGCACATTTTTTTTACCCTGTGGTATATTTAAATTGATGGAGCTCTCCCTCCCAGGAATGTTTTTAGTTTTAAACTTTATCTTTCATTGAAGCAAGAGGAAATTTCAAACACAGCAAGTAGATAAAAGAGATACTTCAAAAGAGCATCCAACTTCCTATAAGTAAAGTCTTTGCTCTATTATACCTTTTACTCAGATAGATTCAATTAAAAAAAAAAAAAAGCAAACGTTTATTTTCTTTGAACACCTAACACCAAACAGTATTCAGGGTACTGTAGGGAATATAGCGGTATAATACTCTAGTTTCTGCTGTCAAGCAATTAAAAAACAGTTGGAGAATAAAGCAAATGCATGAATACGCTACTCTAAGTGGAGTATTTATACGTGCTTCATAGAGTAAGTGTTGGTTTCATGAAGAAGGGGGGCACTTAGAGTGGACTTCGAGGGAGGGTAGAATTTTAACAGGTGAGGATAAGTAGGTAAGACATAATTAACCAGGGAGAGCAGCCTGAATAAAGTCTCTGAAGCAGGACGGCAGGGGATTTCAAGAAAAAATCTAGAGAACAGTATGGTTGGAGCACAGGGGATTGTATGAGAATAGTAAAAGATCAGTTTGAGAAGGTCAAGTGTAGTGAAGGTTAAAGTGTAGTTGTATACCAGGGAGACTAAGAAATATCCACCTAAAATGGTAGTGGACATATATAGAAGACAATTGCTTCAAACAACAAAGAAGAGTATATTACCTAAAGAAAAAACCCTCTATAAAGAAGGAGGGGGGATGGGGGAGGGAGGGAGGGAAGGAGGAAGAAAGGAAGGAAGGAGAGGGAAGGAGAGAGGGAGGGAGAGAGAGAGGGAGAGGGGGGAGGGGAAGGAAAGCCGCTGAAATGCAGAAGGAATTGAACACTAGAGTTTTTGAAGGGAATGCCTGCAAGAGGTATTGAACTTAACAACCTTAAAGTTTGGAATAACCTTAAAGCTAAGGAATTAACATAAAATGCCGACAGACTGGTAGTATTTCTGGGACACCAAGCAGAAGTGAGTTTGAAATTCCTCCAGATTTAAAAATTTCACCACCTAACCAGGCCACACATAAATATCTGCTGAAGAAAAACTCACAATTCAAAACTATGAAAATAAAGAAACAATTCAATATGAGGGTGAGTCAATAAGACACATTAGGATTAGAACCCCAACAACATCAGGTAGAAAAAATTTTATAGAGAGTATAAAATAAGTGTTTAAATGAAGAAAAAAATAAGTAACCCATACCAAAAAAAGAAAAAAAGATACTATGGGGGGAAAAAAGGAAATGGTTGATAAAGAACCAAATGGAAATTCTAGAAATAAAAATTTAATCATTGAAATTAAAATCTAAATCAATCAACCTGCAGATTAGATACTGCTAAAGAGAGAATTCATGAACTAGAAGGTAGAACAGGGACAATTTTCAAGAATATAGTAATAACATAGAGACAAAGAAATGGAAAATGTGATACAGAGGTTATGAAATTTGGAAGAAATAATGTATTTATCTATGATGAGCTCTAGAAAGGGAGAGTAGTGTAATTGAAGCAATAGGATATTTGAAGAGACAATGGCTGAGAATCCTCCTATGTACATGATAAATGCAAATCCTCAGATTCAAGACATGTCCTAGGTGCCTATTTCTGACTCTGGAATGGACCAGAATGAAGTGTGTGGGTTTGACCATAGTGTAAGGACAAGACCCACATAGGAAATAGTGGGTTCTGCAGATGACCTGTCTTCTACTCTGTAGGAGTCCCAGTTTGTGAGCCTCAATCCAGCCCCTTCTCTCCTCCACTCTCCTGTACCTGGGCTTTTGTCTGTATTTTGCCATCAGACCTGGCCTTTGGAGATGTGCCAATTCAAGCCCTCTTTCCATTGTGACCAAGGTACTAAAAAATCCCATGTCTTTAATTTCAATGGAGACCACACAAGAGTTTTACAAAAGCGAGTGGGGTGGGGGGAGGGTACTGGAAAACACCAATATGCTTTCCCATTGCCAAATCATGCAGTGCAAAAGAAAAAAAAAATCAAATCCAAGGGAATGATAGCTTCAGTTGACTTGTCCAGCACAGTTCCTGAGTACACCATCTTCACGTTCTTTGCCACTTCTAAAGCACGTTCGAAATATCCCTATAGGTCAAATTATGGAAAGAACCAGTTTGAAGGTCAGGAGGCCTGAGTTCGGGTCTCAGCTGTGTCAGTGTCTAACTGCCTGAGCCTGGGGCATCTCCTGACCTAATAATAGTGCCCAGTTTTGAATGCTTGCTGTGAACGAGATCTTTGCTGGGTGTCTTGCATGCATGCTCTCACTTAATCCTAACAGCAGTATGTGAGGTGGGGTTTATTATCTCCATTTATGCTTGAGGTCACTGAGATCCCCCACCGACAGATACCTGATGATAAGAAGGAGGTTCTGTGAGCACAAAACCCAGAATCCCAAGAGCTACCACCTCTAGCTGCACTGCTCTTTTGTGTCCTCCTGTCTCCAATGGGGCCTCATTACTGCTCTGACGTTCTCTGATGTGCTTGTGTGCCTGCGAGCGTGTGTGAAATTCAAGTTCCACTAAAGACAGTAAGGAATTTGCATCTACCTCCAAGGCAAAGAAATCAAAGATTTGGTTCAATCTTCTTTGGAGATCATGGCTGATCACTTATAACCAAATATGCTTTGCAAAATTAAAAAAAAATAACAATTGTATTTTGTAGATGTTATAATCTTATTTTGATAAATTATCAAAATACTGGTGTCCATAAAGAAGAGTCAGTCTGCTTAGTTAATAACTATCACCCATTCAATCAGTTTGAAATCCTGCATTAGAAAATTAAGCTTTTAGCACATGAAGAGCTTCCAATTCAGGCCTGTTGGGCCTCTCTAGAAGGAAGGGACTCTGGAAGCATGTATATAGCAATTTACAATCTCAATCCTCTACAAAGCAAGGCTGTCTAATCACTTGCCAACTCCCCCAAACACATGCTGGGTTGCCTTTTTCCTTGTTGTTTTTCTCCTTATTCCCCCTTGCTTCTTTCTCTCTCTCTTGTCCTTGATTCCTGTCAAAACCCTGCCTGGGCATTCGCTGTAACACGGGGCCCGCTTCTTACCTTCCTTCTCAGGAGTCCTTCCCTCTACTGACCAACTCAGTCCATAGGATACATGAGCTCCCTCTTCCAGATTCTTTAGAGCCTTTACAGTGCTTTCCTCTCCCTGAGCACTTCCCTTTTACTGACTGTTTCCTAAGCTAAGAGTCACATGAAAATAGAGGCCACATCTTAGTATTTGTCACTGTTTTAAACTTAGTCTCTTTGCACATAGCATATATCATAGACAAATATAAATGATAGCTACATGCATATATATATATATATATATATATATATATATATATATATATATATATATGGTAAATATGGATGCATGATCTACATGGATACATGTGCATTATCTTAGTATTCGTTTGGGTGCAAGAAACAGAAATCTGATGCTCCTAATTTGAGACCAGAGGGATTTGTTATAACGGTACAGGGATACCACAGAGAGCCTCAGTGCAAACAGTACAGCCAGTCCTCAAAAGACTGAACTGGGACCTGGAAAACCATCAGGAGCAAAAGCAGCTACTTTCCCAGTCTCCCTTTTCTCTCTGGGGCCACATGATCTACCATCTGCTCCATTCTCTTGCTTTTCTTAGCAGACGGCCTCTCTCTGCACCAAGTTTTCATGGGCCAGGGAGCACAGTGACCTCTAGTCTCTTGTCTCTTAGTTTAAATTCTTAAGAGAGAGAATCTGAATGGCCCAGGTCATGGGTCAGGTGTCCCGCCCTGGTCCCATCAACTGTGGCCTGAGAGGAGTAAAATCCCATGACAAAATAAGGCAGGAGGGGTCCAGCCCTTCAGCTGGAGTTGGCACAGGAGCTGTTCTAAAGAAAGGAATATATATACATATTGTTTTGTTTTAAAACCATATTGATATGTACTGTGTGTACGTGTGTGTGTGTATAATGAACAAGCCAGCAAGTTAATACTTTGAAGGTTTGCTTATAAATTTTATGCTGAAGAAAAATGAGAAATGAGTTTTTTCCAATGGAAAAATAAAAGCAAGAAAAAGTTGTTGGAGGCTTGTAAGGACAGAGATCAAAATAGATAGGATAAAAAATTCAATAGAAAAGCACTTTGTGAAAATGTTATTTAAGAAAGAATATTCTGACATCTATATGCAGGGTGGGCAGAATCTGGAGACAACAGTGGGCAGGAAGCCCATTTGGAGTTTGGATTTTATAATCTTCTGTTCATAATATAGAACCAGACCACAAAGGTTTAAAGAATGTGGGCTAAGTGTCCCTCGCTCAGCAGACAGCATTTTGTTGAAGATATTTAAAGATTAAAAGCAAAAGCAGTTAGTCTACTGTGTAATATTTACTGATTTGAGCAGCTCTACCACACAGACATCTTACACATAAATTTAACTATTATTATTGTGTTGCCCTTTTCCAAGAAAGGGTAAAGTAGATTTGTAGGAGCACTTAACACATGTAAATCCCCCACCTCTTTAAACCAAAGCGCATTGTATTAAAGAGCTACATAAATTTTACAAGTACTCTGTCCTTTTCAGATCATAGCACTGTTCTTTCTTGCAACACAATTAAGTGATGTCTCTTTGTAAGCTGATTCCACAAACTCAGATCGAAGGTACCTCACAAAAGTCACTGCCTTTGCCAAGTGTATAATTGCACCAAGGATATCACTCTGTGCAGAGGTTACAGACTTGGGTATTATAAGAGCTCTATCAGCAAATAGCTATTTCATTGGGCACCACAAACTTCTTTGAACTTTATTTACTCATTTACTGTGGTTTACCCATTTTTCTTAAGACTGGCTTTAAAAAATGATTTAAAGTGTGACTTCCTTCAAACATCTAATAGTCCATAAAACAGCTTAGTGCTTGCAGGAGAATGCTCAAATTGATAGTAGTGGAATCTCAAATGCTATATTTTTCCACTGACAATGGGTAACCCAGGCGTCAGGATAGCCTGATTTTTGTCTATCTCCTCACTAGCATGTTTTCCCCGACTCAGTGCCAAAAGAAACAAAGGTTTCATTTCATATTGAAGGTGGTCCATGCCAAATGATTTTTAATTTTTTGATTAGCTTGAATTATTAAAAATGTAATTTGTCCAAGAGGTTAATGGCAATTATTTTGACCAAATACATACATATGTGTGTGTGTGTGTGTGTACTTGACCTAATCATCTAAGTTCCCATAAATTCTACTGGTAAAGGAAGAGATTAGTAGACTTATCTAATCAGGCTTAGGTAGTAACTTTATGAGAAAAATTATTTTTGGTTTGGCAAAATCAGGTTTGGAATGCAGCTATTTCTAGATCATTCTTCTGGAAGCAACACTTCATTGAAAACATGATAGTCAAATATTCTGGCTGTACTCAGAGCCTCCAGAATCTAGTTTTTTTATCTCCTGTTTCCTCATGATCCCCCAGTGATCTTCCAAAGCTCCCTCACTTGAACTTTGGCTACTACTACTGCTTGATCTCCACACTAGCATCCAAACCATTTTTCCTTAGGGAGAGGGAACCGGGGAAAGAGAGTCCACCAGAGTCCTTCCTGGGAAATTTTGGAATTAGAGCCAAGAAAGAGAAACTGTTCTTTCTCCAGATGCCTGAGATAGTAATTTGTAAACCTTGGAAGCTGATGCTGCCATGTGAACCCTGGACAAGAAGAAGGTTTGTCTGCAGCAGGAGAAGAGTGAGCCGAGGTAAAGAGGAGGAGGAGGAGGAGGAGAGATTGGGAGACAGAAAGAGAGACTGAACGGCATTTTAACTGAAATGAGTGAAAAGGCAAAGAGGGATCAAATCATCCCTTCCCTGGAGGAATATTAGCACAGACCAGGAGAGGATGTGGGAGAGGAGATTCAAGCCTCGGAGAGCAGCTGATCTACACATCTCATCTCACCACTGTCCAACATCAAACTCCCGAATTAGATTGAGGGAGTAGACCACCCAAGTATATGGTACATCACTTTTGTAAATGGATTAAAATATTCTTAGGGATGTTTTACCAACACTAGAATATCCTCAGGTGTATTCCAATGACACTAGAAATGCAACACAATGGAGTGAATTGTATTTCTAAAACTCTTCTCAGGGAGATTCCTACACATGGAGGCCTTCTTTGACAAGCTGCTTGGAGGGGCAGAAGACACACCCTTCTCCCGTGAGACATGTGGAGGCTCAACTGATGGTCTTAGAATAACCTTCAAGTGGGATTAGATCATCCTAGAATCAGGGCTTTCACTGTGTTGGGTGAAGTATACGAGCTTGGAGCCAAAGCTGAATTTATCTCAGAATGAAGAACTTCGGGTGCTGCCACTCTCCCTCTTACCCTCTGCCCTTCCCTTTATGAAATGTCTTATTCCTTTCCTTTTCTGAACAAATTAAGAGAACATCAGTTTGAAAGAGTGGCAGGTTAAAAGCCTACCCAGAGCACCCCTATTTCAGCCCATCAAGGACACCTGCATGTCTGACCCTGCGTGATCATCCTCTTCTGCACCTTTGATTAGGCTCTTCTTCACTTCTCTACATAATGCTTTTTTCAAGAACCAGTAGGATTCTATTGATTTCAGCCCACAGTGGTTCCATTTAAGCCAACAACTACACCAACCTTAGATCTTCTGCAGAAGGGTTAATGAGAGCTAGAAACTCAACAGATCCGTACCCTAGATGACATCCCCGCAAATGCTGGTTGACACAAGGGGCATTCATGCTGTTAGTTGGCCCCAGAAAGCAGGTCTATCTCTTAGGTAGGGGCATCCAAGAATCTCCATGCCCATATGACACCTTACGTCTTCTAGAAGACCCAGGCCAGAAGGCTTAAACAAGAATTCCACATTGTCATAATTGGGTGCCGTTCTTCTTATTTAAATCGACTTCTGAGTGGTCCTTGAGTTTTGACAAGAATCTGTTTCACATTTGAGCAAATGCGGAGAAGGAAAAAGAAATATAATCACAAAACCCAGTCTCTAAGGGGCAGCAGGTGGAGGCCAGTTGAAGGGCCAGCGTCCCTTCTGACTGGAAGCCATGATGGCACTGCCAGCGCCTCAACATTTTCGTGAAGGAAGTGAAAAGAAGAAAATGTATTTGGCAGTTTTAATCAGATAATTACCTAAAAAAAAAAGCTATGTTGAATATAATTCCCAGGTTTTTTCCATCTGTTTAAGCTTAAGCAGAAGAGCGTCACTCCTGAACTGACCAGACTACGTGATGAATATGCTCTGGAAATGAACGCTTTCAGATGGTTTCTTTTTATGAAACGTGCACAAAGATGTGTACTGTGGTGGTGGAGGCAGCCTTGTGAGACATCTGGCCACAACATGGGCCTCATTAAGTTACACCTGTAAGTGTGGGGTCATTTTTTATACCAGTAATATTAATAATAAAGGGTTCATTGAACAGGATTATTAATGGTGCCAGGTGGAGGATGTGGTATCACTTACAGCCTGGTAAGGGATTGGTTAATGTCTCCTCCTGCCAGCGTTTCTGGTTTCATGTTTATAGACAAGAGTGCTCCAGATGATGGCTGGCCATGTAGCCATTGAGAAAAGGAATTCCCTCCCTCTTTCCCGTCAGCAAGAAAATGTAGAGTGGTTGGTGGAGAACGTGAATGAATCAATTTTCTAATTTTGAACTCATAATCTCACCGAAGGGCAAGTAAGGTATTTGCCAATTAATTCAAGAAATTTGGAAGCCTCTCTCAACGTTTTACTTTCTCTGACTTGACTCATCTCCATCATCACTTCTTATTTCAAGAGATATTCATCTCTGCATTTCCCTTTGTGGTCACAAATGGAAAATCGGGCGGGGGTTGGAGGGGTGGGAACCAAGAAGAAATCTAAAACCTTTCCTTCCTTCTGTGGAATGTTTGCTTTTGCTGTTTTACAGTGCAAGACTTGTAGCAGAGGGAAATAGATGCTGCAGGTAGGGTCCTTTTTAATGTGCATTATTACAGGTGCTAGCAAGTCTGGTAAATTCAGAGTATTGTTTGATTTGGCAACAAGATCCCAAGACTTAGAGCGCCAACCCATGTTCCAGCTTCAGCTTACATGCAACTAGAATAAGATTTTCAATTTAACAAGGCAATTGTTGAATGTTAATTGAATTGCATTTGAGTAATAAAACTCAATTGATTACTAAGAACGTACTTATAAAAGGCATAATAGAAAAATTGTATTTTACATATCTTCAGCTCTTTGTAAATACTCCTATACATCAATTTGTGCACAAACAATAAACTAGTGAAAACAGTTTTTAAAACATCTATTTGTGTCACACTTTACAGTTTAAAAGTGATTTTTTTCACATACATCATATTAACAGCTCCATAAAGTAGGTGGTGGTGTTTCCTTCATTTCGCAGAGAAGAAAACTGAAGTTCCGAGAATGATATTCTCAAGATACACAGCTAGCAAGTGGCCTCTTCCAAACTGAAACCCACCCCCATTGAATCTAAACTTTTATGTTTTTTCCACTCCACCATCTGTTTCCCCTTTCTCAGCCAATTAACTCCCCTTAAGAAAATCCTAAAATCCAGGAATGACTTCCACTGCTACCCCATTTTGGTATGAAGACATTTGCATAATCTGGATGCATCTCACCGAGTTGGTGAGTGGAGAAAGACAGACAGGAAGAATACATGCTGTATGGCTCCATTTCTGTGAAGTTCAAGTCAGTCAAAACTAATCTGAGGTGGCAGAAGTCAGAGCAGAGGTTACCTCTGTGGGGAGGGTATTGACCGAGAGGCAGCACGAGGGGGCTTTCTGACTATGGAAATCATTCCACATCTTGATCTGAGTGGTGACAACGCAGGTTTATGCACATAAAAATTTAGCTGGACGCTTAAGAGGTGTGAAATTTATTGTAACTATATCATACCTCAATTAAAAATTAAGTTTAAAAAAGAGGTTATTGCATTGCCAGCAAATAATTACTAGATGTCCCTGAAATATGTCTTCATCTTGGAAAGACTCATATCCCTTTCCAGATCCTCCAGGCCCTTTCATGCTCCTCCCATCTATTCTAATGAGGTCCAACTATTTCTCCGATCACTTATCACAATATTTTACAGTTTTCTGACTGTAAAGCTTTTACTCTCTCTATGGGCAGGGACCACGTGTTCCTCATGTGGGTATTCCCAGCACCCAGCATGGCATGAGATGCTTACTCGATAATTGCCTGTCAAAAGGTAAAAAGATGAATAGATAAACCCAAGAGCTAAAGGACTTTTCACTTCGCTCTTTTATAGCTCACGCTTGGGAGAAGGGTCATGTTAGGATATCCTATAACACCAGGAAATCATCCCGTAGATGAGGCTTTCTAAGAAGTCCCGGGTCCCCTCCTTTAAATGGCTGTAATGAAGCCACGGTCACCACCACCAACAGTCTGA
This sequence comes from Neomonachus schauinslandi, assembly GCF_002201575.2. Taxonomy (NCBI): domain Eukaryota; kingdom Metazoa; phylum Chordata; class Mammalia; order Carnivora; family Phocidae; genus Neomonachus; species Neomonachus schauinslandi. The sequence goes on along the minus strand of NC_058416.1, from coordinate 19,051,116 downwards.
ACATAAACACACATGCCAGTGAGGCCACTCACTCCCACAGCTGGATCTGATTGTCCCCTTTCCAAGCCTCCTGTTTACGTAGCTTTTCCTGCTTACGCCAAGGCGGAGCCCTCAACTACAATCCTTCCTGCATTTCTACCTAAGTCCTGGCCTTCTGACCAAATCTCCCCCAGATTCCTGTGCTGTGGGATTTTCCTCACAGCCTGTCCAAGACAAAACAAACCCAAACCCGGGCTCCTGTCGCTCTGGGCTGCTTTGCATTCTTGTCACTGGCCAGCCTCTCTTATTCATCCGAGTTCCACGCTCAGAGTGAGCAAATGTCACCATTTCTCCAGGGCTGAACAACAGCCTCTTCTTTTGAAGGTTTACAGTTTCTGCTCTAGTTTTTGTTTGTTTTTTATGTTTGTGGCTCTCCTTAGAGCAGGCCTGGCTTTTAGCAGAACAGTGAAGAAAGCAGCTTGTTCTGGGCACATTCCTTTCTTTCTCTCTTCTCCATCTGTTTTACTCTGTCTGTTCCATACTGGATCATAAGGACCCCAAATGGGCCTGACCAATTCCAGGAGAGTCCTTGGGTTGCTTATGCTCTGATACCAGAATAGTTAGACTGTGAATTTTATCCTCTTGGCCTAAGCCTACTCAGTTGACTTGTTTACTGTTGTCATCTCCACAATGTTTTCCATTTGGCTTAAAAATTCTCTAGAAGATTGCGTTCCTTGAGGGTCTTGCCTGAGGGTCTGTTGGTGTTTTGGAGCAGCTAAACAACCTTAAACAAGTGCTAACTTTCACCTGTTTAGCAAATACATCTGAATATGATCGTTAGCCATGGCCAGGTCATTTATGAAACTGTGTTTTATTTTATTTGTCTTTATGAAGTCGCTTGAATTGTATGGATGTTCGGCATTTAATGGGGTTTGTACTCCTTATTCTGTGAGCAGGAATATCAGGCAGCCAGATGCAGGGTACATGAAAATGCCCTGGAGAGCCATATAAGATTTCAGGTGTGAGGAAAAGCCTATCTGTTTTTCTTTCCTCCATTCATACTCCCTAATGTCTTATCTGGGGTATCTGCAATGGGGATAAAGAAGAGAGAAAAGCCAATAGGAGGTGAATTAGTACTGAGGAAAGAAGTTATACTCCAAACATAAATGTCACAATTTTGCACTGTGCCAGTGCCGGAGTCTCTGAGACCAAAAAGTATATCGTAGTTGCTCTCTCTCTACTTTAATCAAAATCAGTATTTGTCTCATGCACCTGGGCCATGGCATCTTTTGATGACTGAAGATACATGTTAGTGCCATGGTCAAGTGCAGGGTTTGGAGTCAGAGGAGACTGCATTCAAGTTCCCACAATTTCTTACTGGGAACATTGGATCTCCTCCCTAAGTCTTACTGTCCTCATTGGTGAAATTGCAATAACAAACGGTTTTAAGAATTAGTAGAGATGCTGTATAAGAAAAAAAGCTCTATAAATGGAAAAACATTGCACATAATGTTCAAATATTAACTATGACAATCCTGCCTCTTGCTGGCTACTTACAACGCACTGAGGATTTTCCCTTCACTAGTCAGGCTCATGTGAGGATGATTCCAAACCAGGGTATGATTCTATCTAGGTAATGTGTTTGAATGTGTATGTTGGTGGTGATGGGGATATAGGGTGTAGACAGTGGAACTCAATGGGTTATTCTGCTCTGCTCTGGGGCCAGGGGGTTTCCTTGCCAGTCATTAGGCATGGATCCATTTTTTAGACACTGAAACAGTTGACATATTTAGTCGCTTTATGTGTTTTTTAAAATTAATGGTAGTGGATTAAAATAACACTTTAATGGGTTAACAGCCAATGAATGAGTCCTATGTTGATTAAATTCCCTTTCAATACACGTTTGGTGATTATGGGAATAAAGCACTATGTAGATTGCCTTTAGGGTATTATTAAATCTAAAACGTGTGAAACATTGTTTGAGAGAGGAACCCAATGTATCCACCCTGCTCTGCACTCCTCCATTTCTGGCTTGAAATGAAATATGACTTGATCATTAGGGTGGCTGAAAACTGTCCTTAAGCACACCTCCTACCCTAAAGATGGAGACAGGAGGAACCTCCAAAATGTCAAAGCAGGACACTGAATCCAGCTAGAAGCCATCCTATCCTGTTGTCAAAGCAACACGTCCCTGCTGCTTGTGAAAGCCTCCACTAGTCCAACCAGCGACACATATCTTAAGTGGAGGTACAACCCCATCCTACCAACTTCTGCTCCTCCATTTCTCTTTGGCTCTGCCGGAAGCAGGAAGAAGGTAATTGGACTCGCAGGTGGTTCATGTAAAACCCAACCAGGCTGAGAATGAGAGGACAAAAATGGCACAAGGAGAGGAGAGTCGGATCTGGTAGACACTGGAGGGTAAGCACGGAGGAGACTCCCCCATCAGAGGGGACCCCATGGGCCTGACTCGCTCCTTCCCTTTGGGAAGCACAAATCAAAGAGGAACAAGAAAAAGGAAGGAGAAAGTCAATTCATGGATGGATTAAAGAATATTGGGGACAAAGATGATTTGTAGGAACAGAGAATACTTCTTTTTGCTGCATGTTCTAAAAGTCAGGGGGCGGAAGAAGAGGGAAGGAACATTTATTATGTGCCAATTCTGTGCCAGACATTCTGCTCGCACTTTTAACTTTACCTCATTTAAACTTCATGGGAATCAGAGTAGGCTTTTAAAATCCTTCTCATTCCATAGGAAGAAGCCAAGGTCCATAGTGGTTAAATGACCTAAGGTCACGCATGAAGCAGCCAGGTTGGACCAGGTGTGCCTCCCTGCAAAGCACTCTACCACCTTGCCTCTCAGTGGCTGTGGATTCCTTGGTATTTCTATAGGTCTAGAAATAGGGTCAGCAACTTATGCTTTGACACGTTGTTTTTTAGGATTTTCAAGGACTAAAAAAAGGCAAACCAAACATTCATAAATGCAAATTATTTATGTAGATAAACCAAATACATTTTGTGAAAATCAATTAAAATTCTAAATGGCAATAATTTTCTAAACAATGATTTGAGACTAACAGTTGAGGCTTGAGTTACCTAATAAATTGATCACATAAATTAAACCCCACAAGTGTGGCTGACTTCTAACAGGTTCATGATAGTCCCAAGATTTACAAATCAAGTGACCAGGTTTCAGAGACCTCTTCAGGGTCAAACTAGACTTATCCCAGCACTTAACACATAACACATGTCTTGAGTTGGGTCTGGTTTGGGGTGGGGACTGGGTAACGTGCATTCGCAGACATTATATTTCATCCTGGATTTACCCTGGAGGTGGTTGGTGATTGGGTTAAACTACCTTAATGTATTCAGAAGAAATTTAACTATATTCCCAGCTTCACCTAATATCATCCCCAAGTGTAACCTGGGCCTCCCAAGGGGAGCAGATAGTCAAAGATTAAAAAGGCAGAATTCAAAGGGTATTCAGGAAGAAAAGCAGGGAATGGATGCTGATTAGGAAAGAGTGAAAATCTTTGAAGATTACCCCACATCCTCCCATGGAGCAAGAAATGCTGCCCACCAGCTCTTCCCTGATGGGTGTGTAATGCCTTACAAACTAGGTGTGTTGTGTAAAGAAAATCCACAGAGGGACACCTGGGTGGCTCAGTCCATTGAGCGTTTGACTCTTGGTTTCAGCTCAGGTCATGATCTTGGGGTCATGGGATCGAGCTCTGCAACGGGCTCCATGCTCAGCAGGGAATCTGCTTGAGATTCTCTCCCTCTGCCCCTCCCCCATTCATTTTTTCTCTCTCTCTGTGTCTCTCTCTCTCATAAATAAATAAATAAATCTTAAAAAAAGAAAAATTCTATGGAAAGCCAGAGGAGAGGCAGTGCTGAAACCTGCAAACCAGGCCCTGAGAGTCTCTTTCCTGAGATTTTTTTTTTTACCCTTGATAGGACAGATTCTTGCAAAGTTACAGAAAAGAGAATCTGCCTTTGCAGCGGTGTGGGGGTGACTAAGTGAGATGCTACAGTTAAAGTATCTGTCTGTACCACTCAATACCTATTAGCCATTAGAGTGATGATGGTCATGATGCAATGGTGGTCATGATGGTGACAATGAGCACGGTACCTTACAAGGCACCCCCAGGTGTGGTATTCCATTGCATTTGGGTTGCTCCCTGTGACAGAGATGGCAGGAGTCCATACCAGAAAGCTGAGTCTCCTGACTCCCACCCATCATTTCTCCCTTACTCTCTGCTGCCTCCCAGGGGAGTTTGTAAGGAGATGGGAGGAGAAGGAGGCATGGAATGAAAAATCAGAGTACAAACAGTGATCGGCAGAGGATGCACTGTGGTCCCATTCCTGCATTTCTCAAATGGGGTGAAAAGGCCTCTTTGTTGGAGAGAACAGAACCCAGAGAGGAATCCCTCCCTTTTCCCAAGAGGGTAAATATAGATGGGTCTCCTGGAGATTTATGTCTCTTCCAGGCCTACAAGCCAAAGCTGGTGCTCCATCCCCCTACAAATTTCCAGGAGCAAAATAATACTTTCGTCCCTTAAAAAGAAAAATTTACAAATAATAATCAGAAATTTTTTTAAAAAAATCCTAAATTCCTGTTTTTAGGTTAGTCCTGAAAAGCATTAATCTCTTTCACTTGATGTAGCTCACTGTCATTCTTCCATTTTAATATCTCAGGGGAAAAAAAAAAAACCAAACACCCAAATAACCAATAACAGTTTACAGCTTTGACGCAGAGCACTAAAGTTGTTTTTCTATGAATATAGATTATTACATTTTTTTTACAAAGCAAGTAAACAGATGCATAAAAATGCATTATTTCAGGAGCATAAGAAAACCTGCAATAAGTATGGTGGTTTTAATTTGTTTTTATGATTACTTGTAATTAATTAGCATCAAAAGTAAATTATCAACCTCTGAAATTGTACCATCAGATGTGAGCAGGGTACTCCATGAATGATTGGCTGGTTCATCTTTATACCAAGGTAGGAAAAAGAATGATTTTTTTCTTCTACTTCCTTTTTTTTTTTTTTTTTTGACTGTGCTTAAATGCAAGTGCTGAAAGCCAGTGACAATGCAAAGGAGGAAATTTAAAAATGACTGAGAGGAAGGCCCTGTTGGTTCTGTGATTCACGTATCCAGGGGTGAAAACGATGGACATTAGCAGTCCCATCATCTTATGAGGTTAGGCTGGGGAAAGTTTCCTTTTAAAGAAGACAAAAACAAAAATAGTTCAGGTCTGCTAAATTGGAGAAGGTTCCCATACCTCCTCCCAACCTTCACGCTTCGGCCGTAAAACGGGAGACATTTTGACAGGTGTTGGTATTTTTTTAAGCAACTCTTGCTCTTTGTCACCGTCTTCTTGCCCCCTCAAGATTAATGATGGAATTGTTTGCTGCAGCTTTGGTCAATTTAAACTAACCAATAAGTTCAAAGAAGCTATCCCCTTGACCTCTTTCCATTTCCTCTGACATTTACTGCGTGAGTTCACCCTGCTGTGAACTGTCCTTTGCTGAGGGAGTGCCAACAAGAAAGAAAAATGGGTATTTAGTAAGCAGACTGGTTTTTTTATCTGCGAGGAATATATGCAGGGATTTAGAAGACTCACCCACGTCTATTTTATTAACAAGAACGTACTTGAACTGAGAACTCAATCTCGCAATACAAATAGAATTCAACAACAGAAGGGAAGGGAGGAGAATAAATACAATTAAAAACCCACAGCCTTCTTCCCTGCTTAGTATCTCTCCTAAGAGTTAGGAGCTCTCACAATGGGATTATGGAGCTTCCAACAAAGTTAAATAAAATAGATTCACTTCAAACAAGTTTCATTCCATAGCAGGCCCTCCAAAGACACACAATTTTTTTTTTATTTTTGGTAAGCTACCTGAAATGAAACTACATGTCTCTATTTTTCTAAATAATCCACTGGGATGAATAAAAAGTGTTACATGTTCACAGGGAGTTGGGGATAGATTTACATGTATGTTTACTTCAATTTTGATGAAATAATATAAAGTAAATTCCTCCCCAGTCGAAACTTAGCCAAGGAAGTGATGACCTCAGACACATTCATGAGTATCTTGTCCTCTTCCTTCAGGGATTCTACTCCAGGTAACCATGATGCTACCAGTGAACTTGACTGGTTACTAAGGAACAATGTCAGAGTTAACAGTCCCTAAAGAGAAAATGCCAAATCAAACCAAGGATGTCTGTGTTGCAGTTATTATACTATAAGAGTCTTGACTAAATCACACTGAAGTATTAAATCATGGTCAAAGGTCAGGCTTCATCAGTTTCATTCTCCTTATTACATTTGTAAAAAAAATGTAATAATCTATATTCATAGAAAAACAAATGTTTCAATGAAGTGTTCGTCACAAGCCTTGAATTGCTATAGTCACTCTCATCTGCGGGAAGTGAGTCCGGGAGAAGTGGAGAGCCCATAAAGCTCCTGTTACCAACAGTGAACACACATTCCCATTCCCCAAGGTTACTGCCTGCCAAATTTGTCTTTGGAAGGTTATACCACTCTTCCCCAAATACAGTGCTCCAAGGCACATACTGAGATGTTGGTTATTTTTTTCACTGCGGAGAGGAAAGTGATAAGGCCATTCAAGGCAAACTCAAGGAGAAAAACAGTTCCTTGACTTCTTGAAGAAGTGGACCCATGTACTAATAGCCCTTACAGAAGTCACCAGCATGGAAAAGCCTATATTTTGTTTCCTATCATCATTTCTAATTTGGAACATAGGTGCCTGGTTAGACCATATCTTGGTGTTCCGTTATAAAGCTGTTCTTCTGTGTGTCCAAAGAGGCCAGTTAGTTTTTTGGCCACTGGATGGCCATCTTTTTTTAGTTATTGGTCTTTTGTTATTCCTTTTTGTGTGAATGTGTGTGGAATGGGGGAGGTGAACTTAGGTCCAGCTGAATGTCAGATCTCAGAGATGGTTCAAATTGCCTAGCTATAAGAAGGTGCCTGATTAGTAGAACCACTTCAAAGCCTTCATGATGCCACAGTAATAGGGTACATTTGGATGAGGACCAAGACAGACAAACTATTTCAAAACTTGTTTTATAGTGAATAGGCTTAGAATAAACTTCCAGAAAGTCTAGCAGGGACACTCCTAGAGAAGATTATTAAAAAGACAAAATTTGTATTTATCACCCTGCATCCTTCTACTGGGCTGTTTTCCCCAGATGTTCTGTGTCCTACTGAAGCCCCATCTGAGGTATAGGATCCAAGCTTTTTCCTCTCTGAGTGGTTCCCTCAGGTCTGTAACTTTGTAAATACCCTTTCTTGTAAAATCGTTTTATCCTGGCACTAGACCCTCTGGATTCAGCACCCAGATTTTCAGGCTACCTCAAGTTTTTATCAGATCAAGTTAATGCAGTAACAGGTAATCTTGTATTGTTGTATTTCCCTCCTGGTTAGCAGATGTGCATTCTAGCAGGAGTTCTCTAAATATATTTTGATTAAAAAGAGTGGTCCTCAGGGGTGTTGATTCCAATTCAATAAGGGAGATGTTTGGGGGTAGATGAAGTCTTTTGACTCCCTCTAAACCACACGGGGACAAGGCAATGACTATATACTCTGACTCTACAAAGACTTGCCCTAAAGGTTTATGCTCTATTAATAAAAGACACATGATTTCCCCGATAATTGCTTTTATCTACCACTTGATATTTGCAATAGAGGCATAGTCTCAAGAATTGCCTGGGGCAACTGTCTTGTTTAAAACTCATATTACTTTAAATATACACATTTTAAAAGCACACAGTCATACTTTACCCATTTCCTATTTATGAAGTTTCCTGGGGACACTTTTTACCATAAATATTTTTGCAATACAAATATACAAGCTCCGTCTCTTATTTTAGAAGAAACGATTGGTACCCAAGACTTCCTTCCAAATTCCTTTTCATCAGCAGTTTATAGTCCTTTTTAAAAGCTCCCTTTTACTAAACTCCTTTCAGAGTTACAATTTTCCCTCTTAATATTATGATATATGAACATCTGAATACTTTTTTCCCCTGCTCTTCAAAATTCATGCTTCAATTGGCAACTTCTTGTACCTTTATACTTTCTTCTCTCTTTTCTCTTTTTCTTCCTTTGATGACTTTTTCTGAAACACACTGCTGAAAATCTTTCCCATTTCTCTAAACGGTGTTAAGCTGTAAATGGTACCAATTCCACAACTTGCTTGTCTCATTCTTTGCTCTAAGGAATATGACAGACAGAAAGGGGAGGCTGAGAAAGCTTAGAGTTTCACCAGGAGAAACCCAACAAATAACACTTTAAGAAGAGCGAATGATCAATGTTAAAATATGTGGCACTGAAAATAAATATTTTGAGGGTTATAAAGATTAATGTCCTTCAGTACTAGACACACAGAAGTTCAAAGAACACTTAGGTTCTTCCAACCCCAATACTTACTGTACTTATCGTTTTGATTGATTAAGGTCATTTTCCTTCACAAAATCCTAAAATATCTATAAAGCAAACAAACAACCTAACAAGGGAATGTCAACAGGCATAAAGGGATTCTAAAAGGTTTTATCTTTAAATTGCAACCTGAGCTGATGTTAGGGGAACTTCTAAGAGTTACAAATGTGGTTTCCTAGGAGTAGTATTAGCCAATTGCTGGAGGCATGCTGTTCGGTCTGTTTGCACAAGAGATCATAAAAATTGCACATGGCTCAGCATGGCATCTGCTGAAGGATAAGAAGGTTTTTTTCCTTCCATTATCCTAAAGAGATACCTCTGGCATTAAAACTCACATTAATCATTTACTCGTGGTTCAATTATTTTAGTTATTTCTGATTTAGATAAAGACCTTAATGATATGTTTCTATTGTACATGCCTAATTTTGTTTTTATTTGTTCTAAAGAGTAAGCTTTCAATTTATTTTATTTTATTCATTTCACCATTAATGAATGCTCTATCATCTAGGATTATTGGCACTACCCATCCAATTGTCCATGGTGGGAAACCTGGACTCATCCTTGCTTAAAACTTATTTACTAAATCTTATAATTTTTTTCATCAAACTTCTTCATTAAGCAACATCTGAATGTGAGTAATCCACTGGGTACTGTATATCATCTATAAATTTTGCCAGTTGACACCCTCCTGATTTAATAGTTCTGTCTTCAGGGCCTACAGTGTGATGCCATCAAAATCCCTCTCCTGCTGATCTAGCCACATCAGGTTCTGTGCTCACCAGTTGTAGAAGCCAATTCCCTTTACAGTCAGCAACTCTGAATTAGCCTCACACAAAAAAGTGGATACTCAAACCTGTATTTCAGGGCTATACAGGGACAAGTGCACAATAAGAACTCAAGTGTAGACATCATTATCATTATTATGATTTCGCCTTTTGCATAATTCTACCAATAAAAAGCCTGAGAATTCATCAGAAGGTTAATCTGGATTTGGAATCTCTTATACTCAGAAATCATAAGGCTCAAAAATGTGAGATAGGGATTTACTGCTGCATAATCATCATAAGACCTAAAAGGGAGAATTTAATTTTTATAGGCTACTTTTTTAAAGCTAGTCATTGGGTCCCATTATTTGATAATCACAGTTCAATACTGTTCAGTCGTAGCCCATCAGGTTTATTCTTTCACATATGTATTTCATGCTATGTGTCAGACACCATTTTGGTCATTGAGAAATGTTTAGGACCAACTTTACTTTCACTTGAAAGTAAAATTTTCAAAAATGAAAATTTTCCTACAGAGATTACTAGTTATTCTTATTTAATTATTATCTCTTCTCTGTTTACCACTCCCAAGGATGAAGAAGTGAAGATTACAAATGATAATTTCCCCACTAAATATGCACTCTCTTAGTCTAACTGTTTAAAAAACTGGGATGGAGAAACTGGTAGATCAGGAGGATCAAACCAGAGAGAAGAGCTCTCTGAACATGTAATGGCTTCTGTGGTTCAAAACACTCAAGTCTGGCTACCTTCTGGGAGAAGGTTTTAGACAGATAATAAATTGAAATGTACCTCATCTAGGCAATCTGCAAGACTGACTTTCCCCTTTCCTTTGGTTGATAAAGCCTAGAAAAGTTATCAAGAGAACTTTCTCTCAAAGGAAGCAATACTTTTTAACAGATAGACATTCAGATGTCCAAGGGAATGGGCCTTGACCTAGCTGTTGGGGCACATAATATCTGCAGACTTGGGCACCACTTCTGTTCAAAGTTTGGCCCTGTGTGAGCAACTTCTCTGGCCTTATAGCTCTGCCATTTTGGAGAGCATTGGAGACATGACGTAAGTCACAGGAAGAAGAAGAAAAGTTAACCTGCAGTTTTTAAAATCCTTCCCTAAGATGTACACCCCAACCTTGCACAGCTATTTATTTCTAATTAACTTGTTAATAAAGAGACGTTCTCTACCTTTTAACAAAATTTGACCCAACGATCAACTGATATCCTATCTAGACTTGACTCCAGCTTCTACCCCCCCAAAAAAGTCTGTCCAGAGCCTCCAGATATAACATTTTGCCTGGTGAACAGAAACACTTTAACCATAACTGCAGTTCTGTTGACTATTATCAGTGAAATGGAGCTCATCAAGAAAATGGTGAGCATCCATGAAAACTTTCTGCTGTATATTCATTCACGGATTCATCTAAAAGAAAATTTCAGAGCAGTGGTAGGTAAATGAAAGGCTCTAGAAATATACAGATGACTCAGGTCTCATTATCCTGGAAGTTAGACATGTAAGTGAAGATTCACATTATGGAGTTGCATGTCTAATAGAACATTATCTAAGCTCAAAGGAATGAGAGATTTCTCTTGGAGGAACTAGGATGGCTTTGTAAGTATCACTTCCCATTGTGAGCCTAGACTGAGGAGTTGCCCCAGGAATCTGGAACTTGGAGCTTTATCCAGGGATGTGAAGTTTTTGCAGCACACAAAGACTCCTGCTTCACTACACACCCTTAGCCACGTGCCCTGGCAGGGAGTGCTGTCTGCTTGAAAGAAAGGAAGACATGGAACCATGCAACCTTAAGGTCTCTAAATTGGCTATTCCCTCTAGGCAACTTCTGCTAATTCACATAAGGGTAAGCTGATGCCCTCTTGGAGAAGCAGTATGTTTTACAAAGAGGAATAATCCAAAAGGCTACCTTCTCCTTGGGGAGAAGCAAAATCAAAAGCCAGCAGACTCTTTACATGAATTTCCGTCTAAAAGAGAAAAAGACTCCAGATGCCAGGCACTGAAATTGAAACCAGATAGAAACACAAAGATTTGAAGTTGGGGGTAGAAAGCAGAAGGAATATATTTCCTGAATGGACCATTGAGCTACAATGAGTATAATGGGTATAAGTGGCCTTGTTTGTGGATGTGATGAGAAGGGGGGACAGGTGTCAAAGAGGGGGTGAATTTGAGCTGTATGATGGAGGAAGAAAATGAGGAACGAGAATTCCAGGCATGGGGACCAACCCTGCAAAAACTCCAAAGGGTGGAAGGCCATGGAGTGGTAAGTGGTGATGAGGGTCAGGAGCTCAGGAGCAAACATGGAAAGGGAAAGGAAGGCCAGCTCTCAAAGACAATGCACACATAATCACCAGGGCAACAATTTCCTCTTAGAGGGAACTATTTGCGCACTTGAGTGCTTCCTTTTATTAAATAATTGGATCTGTGCACCAGATTAGCTTCCCTTTTTGCTTTGGTTGTCACAAAGCTCTGGGCTCTGTTGTAGACCAACCACGGCTTGGTGCACCACATCTTATTACTGGGATCTTGTGCTGTTACCCTTGACCTAATGTGATTGCAAGGCACCCATTGTCCTGTGTATTAAGCCACCATAAATCCCTTTAAAAAAAATCGTCAAAATATGAGTGCTTCATAGAAATAATATATAATAATGTCTTCTATTTAACGAACAATCGGTAAGTGTTTCCTGAACACCTCTGATAGTTGGTTCTATCATTTGGAGAGTGAGAAGCACAAGATTAATTTCATATTCGATTATTAGTTTGTAATCTCTTTGAGAATATAAGTCATGTGCAGATAACATAAAAAGGAGTAGTACAAGGCATATGCAGGATTAATATTTTATCTATTTTCACTGCTACAGGGGTCCTTGCAATAAAAACATTGCAATACTTCTTCTTTGGGTGATTTAAGAACTCCACTGAGATCTCCACTTGCTACTCAGACCCCTTGAAATCTCCCCTAAGGCCCCCCAACCCCTGGCACCACAATCTAGCAACCAAGGAGCTAGTGCTGGGCACAGCAGGGACCTCTGCCCAGGGACTGGGGCAACTTGGCTCTGCTGGGATGGGGCCCGCACCCTGGCTTATATTAAATATTTTGAACATCACCCCTGAGTTGGTATTAGGTGCCAAATAATCTGTCTTAATGAGATCATTGCTATAAACAATAATAGTTACTATTAGCCAGTCACTTACTATGTTCCAATTTAACAATTATAATTACCCATTCAGGGAGTCCTTTTTAATCCCATTTTACAAACGAGGCAACGGGTGCAGGGAGTATAAGTAACTCGAGCCACGGAAAAAGCCTCGTTAGCAGAGGAGTCAATTCTCCAACCCTGGTCAGTCAGATTCCGCATTTGGAAAAGGCTTTGTCATCCTGCGTGGGATGGCCAGTGGGAGAAGCAGCAGGAAAAAGTGAAGGGGGAGGGCATTCCTGGCTGGAAGGAAGGGGGGCATCAAGGCATGTTAGGCAGGCAGATGAATCTTCACATGTTGTTCTGGATTCTTTCATTTTCAGTTAAACACCCTGTAAGTTGCCTCCACTTCTTTCTTTCTTTTTTTTAGGTCACTAATATACGTCATAGTAAGTTCAGCTACCGCAGAGTAAATTGGGCCTTCTTGGCCCCAAAAGGCACCATCTGGTTTATAAAACAACAGTGTATGCCCTCTGGATAGTTTTCCCTTAGGAAATTCCTCCTTATCTGCTGTCTGGTTACGAACTTAGGGATAATTTTCAGACTTTCTATTCTAATCATTTTGTACTGTGGTTGTTCGGTTTATTTTGCTTAATTTATGAAGGAAGAAAATACCTCTTGTAAAATATACACAGGTTTAGTCTAGCAGTAGAAAAACTTCCTCAGATTTCCAGGGCAGGAATAAGTCAATCCTCCACAGTTAAGGCAAGATTTGAGCAATTCAGAGAACAATTGAGAAAGGATTAATTGGAGACCCATTGTGGAAGTGAAGAGGTTTGAAACAGAAGGAAGAATCAAAGAGAAAGGAGATGCTCTTTTTGGTGATTGTTTCCTACTCTTATTTTTTCTTCTCTGGTAGTTTAAGCTTTAGGCATAATGGTAAGGCTGGGAAAACTTTGGGGGCAAGTAGGGGAGGGGGGTCAGGGGTCTACAATTTCAAAATAAGGATTCATCCTATTGAAGGGCAGAGATGAAAAAGGTCTTCACCAGTGGCATTCAGTCCTGTGGTTTCATAAGGGTCCCTGGTGATTCTAAACACACTCCCCCACCCCATTTCCAACATCTGGGGAAATGGCCGGTCTGCGCCTTCTGGAAATGTTACTGTCCTCTATTCACTCACTACCTTTGGTGGCCACAGTTTGTTCTTTCTCACTCTGATGTGAAAAATCCCAAAACTCTCCCGTCCTCCATCTCTCATTGCCACCCACCAGGCCTTATGTCAGTCCAGAGTCCCAAACAACATCATTAGAGGGGAGGAAAAAAATCCTGTACAGATTGGCTGGCTCCCTGGCCTGGGCTGGTTCAGGCAGCTCTTGGCTTAGATACTCTGCTTTCCAAACACAATCTGTTTTCAAGATTCCTGGGCAATTTCAGGTCCAAGAGGGGGGTTTGGTCTTAAGTTCACCAAACTCCGTCTCTTCTCTGTTGTACTCCTCTCAGGCGTAATGAGACCCATTTGCCCAGACTCAGTTTTCGGGCTTATGTGACTAAGCCATGTTCTTGGCGCTGGAAGGATTTCCTGCCCTCTCCTGGCTCAGTGTTGTTTTCTTTCTTTCATAACTTTGCTCTGCCAATGGGCCAAGCATGACTCCATTCGGTTCTACCCTGGAGGATTTTGGACGTGGAAAACTACAGAAGATGCTGAGTGGCCACATTTAAAAAGGACAGTGCTCTTAATAGGACATAAAGACAGAAGCTCAGAATGTGGGCCAAAACCTTACCTTTGTAGGCCCCACCAGAGCACCCAATTCTGTGTAGTGTGGATCCTGCTGCTGGCAAAGTGCCAGAAAGTGTGGCGGAGGGGGTGGGGGGGGCAGGAATGCAGAAAGGTTTCTGAAGCACTCTGAAACAGATTGATTATCTATATGAGAAGTGTTGCTTCACTGTGTGTGTCTGTGTGTGTGTGTGTGTGTGTGTGTGTTTATCCTAAGTGAAGAACTACCTTACAGCTTACTCTCTAGTTCTAAGAGTAATAGACAATTCACTTCTTTTTCAGTGTTTTTGAATATGTTTTTAATATGTCCTTGGGTTATCCTTGGAACATCATTTCCTTGTTCTTCTGTGACACAGAGATGCCCTCAGAGGAGGTAGGAGCCCCATTTGTCCCCACTCTGAACGGCCCTGAGACGCCATTTTTGGCCTCTCTCTGATCAGCAGTTCCAACAGTTCTCAAGGTAAGGGGAGCTCCATTTTTAATCTTGGAAAACTTGTTTTCCTTGCAAGTCAACTTCTTTTTTACACCCCTCTCATTATTTTCAGGACAATGGCTGTGTTCAGAATGATTAAGGTTTCCAGAAGTCAGACCTTCAGACAAGTGGAGATTCCCAGAATTCTGGATTCCAAAAATGATGTTATGGCAATGTTCTAAAGTAAGAGAGTTACTAAAATAGTAAATATAATTTATAAATACTAACACTTTGTTGGTTATTAGGCCAGTTATTTTTCATTATTATTAATTGCTTATAATTACTATCAATTACTTAAATTAGTTCATTTGATCTTCACACAGTCCTTTGAGATACATATTCTTTCATCTCCATGTAATAGATGAAGTAGCTGAAGCTCAAGAGGATCAAAACATGTTCTAAGTCATGGAGCTGGTAAGTAATGATGCTTTGATTTAAGCCCAGGTCAGCTGGACCCCAACTACCCTCATCTTAACCACTTGCATAGAAGCCTAAATTTCAAATATGACTTATTTTCAAAATATATTATAAATAAAATATGTAAAATCATATAAAATACATATTTTACATTTTTATGAAATTTTAATGGTTTTGAAAAAATTAAAGATTAATTACAGGCAAAAAAACCAGCTTTTTTTTTTTTAAAGTTTTATTTATTTATTTGAGATAGAGAGCTAGCAAAAGAGAGCACAAGCAGGGGGGAGGGGCAGTTAGAAACCATTGGTTTAAGTGGACATATCAGAACTCTAGTCCAGGGAACGCATAATAGTTTCAGTTCCCCTACTTTGACCCGTGGAGTCAGTCTGGTTTGGAGTGCTGGGTTGAGAGAGACTCTGGGCCGTTGCTGGGTTAGCAGAAGAAAAACACACTTTAGAACTATCTGCTGTGATCTCATTCGGATAATGATTTGAACAGTCTATTTTAAAAAATCATGAGACATCAGGGAAATTTGAACACTGAATATTTGATGATATTAAGGAATTGTTAATGTTTTAGATATGGTAATAGTGTTGTGGTGATGTGTTTGTGCTTGTTTCTTTCAGAAACACATTCTAAAATATTTACAGATGAAATGCTATGATGTTGTAGATTTGCTTCAAAGTGATTAGGGTATGGGGGAGGGTTGGGAAATGGTGCTAGAAAAGGAAACAGGTGGAGGTATAGAGAAAACCAGATTGGCCCTGAGTTGATAACTGTTGAGGAATCATTAAAATAGTCTTTCTTGCATATGCTTCAATTTTTCCATAATACAAAATTTGTTTTTGGAAAGGTTAAATCAAAAATGTTTTTGAAGGAAGGTAAAAGACATATCTACCACGGACATGATGAGTGAGGTAAAGTTGGAAAGCTGGTGGAGAGGGCGAGGAGGTGCCCTCCTGTGGACCAAGAGCTAGCTCTATGCTAGTCTCATAGAATTCCATAAATGAGAAAACAGGCTCAAAGCAGGAAGTGACTTGCTCAAAATACACTGCTAGAGAATAGAAGGGTTCAGCTTAGTGTCCAGGGACCTTCCCCCAGCAGCCTCTCCACCACACCCAGCCACACTCCGTTGGTACCATATTTCAGAGTCAGAGAATAAAAAATATTGAAGTACTCTTTATGTTCTTCTGGATCCAAAGTATCCAAAAGAACTGTGTGAACAATTCAATGTCAACTAACCAGAAAGGGCTTTTTAAAAAATAGTTTAATTGTATTTTAATTGAGGTTTCGTAAACTGTAGTTTAATTTTGAGCTGACTATAGATTAGCATACAGTTGTAAGAAATGATACAGAGAGATCCCGTGTACCTTTTACTCAGTTTCCCTCAATGGTAACACCTCGCATAACAGTAATAGAATACCACAACCAGGAAATGGGCATTAATACAATCCACCAGTCTTATTTGGATGTCCCTGGTCTTCTGTGCACTAATGTGTGTGTGTATGTGTGTGTTTCTTTCCATGCCTTCTATCACATGTGTAGACTACTGTAATCACCACCATAGCCAAGACACATAAGTGTTCCATCACCACTGAGATCCTTACAAAGGGGTGTTTTAATAGATTACTACCACTGAGCATAAAATGTATAACTAAAAAAAAAAAAAATTACTGCCAACCCATAAATCCTTTATTTTCTACCTGGATAGGGACTTGAGCAAGGAAGAGAATCAGGCTAACTGAAAATGGAATCTGAATAAAAGAAACTCAAATAAATTAGTGCAGGTACATAAATGGCAAAGGAGCCCATTTTTAAAAGTCAAGAATATTTTTAAGAGACTATTTTATAAAGCTGTATATAATAATAAAACCCAACTTTCACACATTCAGATAACCAGATTTTTTTCTTCTCTTTTAGTAAATGACTTAACTTCTCTCAGATGGAGTTTTTCATCTGTAAAATGTGGATAATTATACCTATTTATGGAGCAACTTGTGAAGATGGAATAAAATAATATATAAAAAAGCACTCAAGAAATGGTAAAGTACTACTGCTACTAAAAGTCTTGTGATGATTTCCATGAAGAGAACACAAATGATAATTAGGCTGACATCAAGAATTTATTTTTGAAGAAAATCTTCCAGGATATACCATGCAGCCAGTCCTAGTTTGTCCAATCTACTACACATCCTGTTCCTATAGGCCCATAAAACTGTCACGATGCTCTTTATGCTAATTCAGAGAAGCTGAACAATTCTGAAACATCTTGTGTCTCATCCAGGGAAGAGCCCACTGGGGGTTTTCAAATTTGGGGAGATAGACAGGATCTTAATCCAATTGGTAAATGACTATGTTGACACCCAGAAATATAAAGTGACTTTTGAACGCGTTGTTGATATTTTACTCTAGTCTAACGTTGTGACGTAATCTCTCAGACATATAGTGATTGCAAGTTTGCACTTTGGTATTTGATTCACTGGGACATGAGATGCCTTAAGAAATTGGTGCCCCCAGAGAGGGGGCAATGTGGGGAAGTTTGGAAGGATTGAGATCATGAACCAAAAGCCATGGATACTGGAACAGGCCCTGCAACTAAAGGCAAATCACTTCACTTCTTTCAGGCCCCTGAATAGCTCAAGGGGTTAACCCATCAAACTCCTTTGATGCCTCCATTTCTCCATTTCTTTTGAGTATTTAAGCTCTCTTTGGCTGATGTGACATATCTTCAGCTCTCAGGAAAGTGGAAACATCAAATCAAACACGCTTCTTGTGCAAGAAGGAAGGTCCACTTTTAGGACAAATCATTAGTCATCAGAATTATTTTTATTCCTACCATGTAAAGATATTTCAGTTTTTAAAACAAGTATTATGAAGCCCTCTCTTCTCAAATACCTCCAAAGAGAAACCACCCTGGAAGGATCAGATCTTAAAGAAAATTTTGGAAGTGGTGGCCTTGCCTGATAGGCTCTATTTAAACACTACTTGTAGTATTAAATGCCAAATCCTCAGCTCTATGCACTGCTTCATTAGTTATTAATGAGGCAACATATTTGTTCAAAATTTATGATTGTTGATTTGCTCCCATCACTGTATGAAATATTAACATAGCATTTGTACTTGCAACCATTTGCAGACATTAGATTGTATATTTGCATATTCATGAACACTCATAAATGTTTAAGGAGACAGCACAGAAAGCATGGGAGCTGTCAGACAGCCAGTAAAAAGGCATATTTACAGCGTTAATAAGTATTTGAGTTTATAGGCCAAAACGATGAGTAACAAATTAAGTGAATTTCTGGTTTGCCTATTGCAGAGAACTAGGGGTTTTACCATTTTTTTTAAAGCTTTGTAAACTTAAAATTCATTTCATAGATGCTGAATAAATGCTTATTGTTTAGTCACAAAAGCTATGGCCTCAGTGTAAAGAAATTCCTAAGAGTGTCAGGCTTTTAGAGATTTCATTTGCAGTCTTGCTGATACATAGCCTTTCTGCCTTGGGCTTGCCTCCTATCAAAGTAATGTGAAAAGCAAAATGTGTCATATACTGAGGCAGAGTTATTTTTGATTTTAGTTCCATCGAGGAATTTGGACAAATAATATGCCCTGGTGTTGCATCATCAGCCAGTGTACTTGACCTAGTCTGTCAACCTATTAAAACTTGATCCTGGAGATTAAAACGTTAAAGCATGGAGCATTAATGGACAATAAGAGGGATAGGCATCCAGCTGACAAAACACCTGACTTACAAATAATCCATTTATACAAATTGCCACTAACGTCCCACCAGCCTATTCTAATACAAGGAATATCACCCTTTGCATGGTGAAAAACCTAAGAACTTTTGGAAATTTTATGAGTCGATAATGGGGAAAATGTTAAATTGGATCCCTACCTCACACCATACACAAAAGTCAATTCCAAGTATATTGATGAAATATATCTAGATGAAAGGAATAACTATAAAGTTTATATTATACAAAACCAATATAGGAAAATATCCATGTGACCTCAGGGCAGGGAAAAAGTAATCAACTCATCTTATGAACAGTGCCACTACCTGGGTCATATCATTGTTAAATATCTCAAATATCACCTCTAGGTAAATGGATGTGTGAGTTCACCTTATCCTTGTACCATCAGGAAAAAGGATTATGGATTAGCATGTGGATCATAGTTGGCCTCTGTTGTGATGGCTTAATTGTTCTATTGGTCACTGCTAGCCCCACTGGCATTTCCTACTGAAATCTGGTAGATTTATGATCTGTTCCTTCTTGGCTCACCAAGGACCTGGTGGCCTTCTCAGGTGACCCTGTCCCAGTTCAACTTTTGCTCATCCTATTTGTCTCTGACATCTGAAAATAATTTTCATTTGATATTTAGACTAGGTAGCCTCCTCAGCAGGTTGTGGCAACAGAGCCACTTCAACAATCTCACCTGCAAGAAGCACCATCACCTTCCATCTGTGTCTCTCCATAGAGCCAACTGGAACTTGTAGATATTTTTGAAGGCATAGGAAACTAAGCAGAGTAGGGGACCTGATTATAGGGCACTAATTTCAACCTGCCCCCCTCCTAATCAGGCCATAGCAGCAATTTTACTGATTCATAGATGGTATGGAGAAGGTAGGGGATGACTCTATGAAATGGTCTTTTCTTGGAATATCTAATAAGAAACAAGGATAAACTTCCTGCACTCAGAATTTTTGTGATTTATACTGAGGTGGGAGGGGGACCTGGGGGTAGGCCTGGCATATTTGTGTTTGAAATATTCTCTACATCTTTTTGTCTCCCTTCCCTTCCCCACTGTCATTTTGGACCAAGAGGGGTGGGCTTTTCTTTCCTTTTTCTGTGCCACAATAGCCTCGCCTACATCATATCCTCTCTTCCAGAAACACATTTATTCTGCTCCTTTCCTTGGGGCCCTGATGGCAGGAAAAGTACAATGAAAAAGACATTGACTTTCTGAGAAGGGAATAAATTCTAGACTCCCAGGCACACAGCCTTTGATGATTCAGTTGACAACACACACACACACACATGCACACACACACACACCATTCACACACATATTTTAATTTCTACTAATCGGAAGAAATTCATTTATTAATTCAACATGTATTTGTTGTGACTCCCATGTAGGTACAGTGGTGTAGAAAGCAGAAAAATCTCCTTTTTAAGTGAAGTTATATTTTCTATTTCAAGAAAAGAAGTAATAAATTAAAAAAGTACTTAATATATCAGGTTATCATAAAATGCTAAGGAAAAATAAAGCAGGGTAAGAGCACAGAGATTGATAGACTGATGGAAAGAATGCTTTATTGGATA
Source organism: Neomonachus schauinslandi (assembly GCF_002201575.2). NCBI lineage: Eukaryota > Metazoa > Chordata > Mammalia > Carnivora > Phocidae > Neomonachus > Neomonachus schauinslandi. The sequence continues at coordinate 19,030,750 of NC_058416.1, read as the reverse complement.
TGGTGACCAAGGAAGTCCTCTCTTAAAAGATGATTTTTCTAGCAAGGGCCAGAATAAAGAGAGGGAATAAGCACAGTGGACATCTGGTGAAAGATCATTTGAGGCAGAGGAAATAATATGTCAAGGGCCCTGAGGCAAGAGCATGCTGGGCATGTTTAAGGATTATTAAGGAGGCCACTGTAGCAAGAGGGAAAGAATGAGAGGGAGATGAGGTCAGGGAGATGGTGGCAGGACAAATCATAAGCTTAGATCACAATTTGGGCTTTATTCTGCATGATTTGAGAAGGCTTTGGAGGATTTCTAGCAGAAGAATGGTATGATCTAATTTAGATTTTCAAAGAATCCCTCTGGCTGATGTGATGGGAACAGACCATTGGGGGTCAGTGTGAAGGCTGAGCGGAGCCAGGAGGCTAATGGAATAATCCAGGTGAGACTGACTCAGACCTAGCACCTAGTTGCAGAGGTGGGGAGAAATTATGGCATTCTGAAGATGTTTCCAGGATAGAGCCAGTGGAATTTGGATGTGGAGTGTAAAAAGAGAGAGAGAGTCAAAATACTTCCAAGGTCTGTGACCTGAACAACTTGCGTAATGCTGAAACAAGGAAGACAGTGGGTGGAGCAGTTTGGAGATGAGGATCAGAGTTCAGTTTTGGACAGGTTTGAGATGCATACCTCAACCAAGGAGAGATGTTAAATAGGTGTCTGGATGTAAGACTCTGGAGTTCAGAGAGTAAGTCAAGAACAGAGCTGCAAATATGAGAGTCATTGGCATAGAGATGACGTATTACATTTAAAGCCATTGTACTGGATGAGATCACCTAGTGCGGGATTCTAGACTGAAGAGAAAATAGGGGTGGGCATTAATCCTTGGAGCCCTCTAATATTTAGAGGTCATGGATCTGAGAAGAATCCAGGAAAAGGAGACAAAGTGGTCATTGAGAAAAGAAGAGGACGAGCAGAATCGTGACATAAAGGAAGTGTTTCCAGGAGGAGAGAGTGTATGGAATGCAGCTGGTCAGTGGAGTGGGAGGAGGCAGAATTGGCCATTGGCTTGGGATGTGGGAACCATTGGTGCCTGGTGAGGTAAGTGTCTGTGGGCCTTAACATGATTCAACAGAGAAAGGGGAGGAAGAAAAAGCTTTAAGAGCAAGTGAATTTTGATAGAGATATTTTTAAGCCTTTACTCTATGGCCTAGTAAAATGGGTCCCTTCGAAGGGCAGAACAACATGGAGAAACCACTTTCTTTTCCTCCCTGAAAGGGCCTGCCCTGAGTGGTCTGGTGCAGAGAATACGAGTCCCTCAAGCTCCTCCAGCAGCAAGAAATGAGCTCAGCCTGCGCTGCTGAGCCCTACTAATATGCTCAACAAGTGGAACTCATCTTTGTTAAATCAGTGCCTCTGTTATATCCTGTTCCCAGCTCCATCCTCCAGCCCCTCTGCTGATGTTCCAGAAGCATAGTCCAAGTTAAAATGGGCAGCCTGCTTGTGGGAGAGATGAGCAGGGGGAGACTGTAGCCTATTCGTGCAGTTTGGTAGATTGAGAAGACTGAGGGGCTGAGTGAGTGGCATAACTAATAAAGCTATTTATCTAACCCCACTTTCCCAGGAGCTCCACGGACCTTAAGGACCTGAGCTCATTCCTTCTCCTTGCCGAGGTAGGGAGTCAGGCTCCTTGGGCTGTGTGTTACACATGAATAAAATATTGTGAGAAACCAAGGATCCATGGCAATCTCTGGGCCATGGGTGATCCAGCATAACAATGTGGCCGAGGAGCCCACCAGGGCCAAGAAGCCACATTAGAGTATATAGCTTTGCGGGAGACAGGACAGGAGCATGTCACCATGCAATCTAAATACGAGTCTGTAAATGTGATACTGATCTGAACTTTGTATACCGGGCTCAGTACTGGGTTGTGTGAGGGTTTGCCCCTGGCTTTACATTCTGACTCTACTCAAGATGCTGATTTAATTTCTCTATGCCTCGATTTCTTCATCTGGAAAATGCAGAGTATTATGGAACCACTGGAGGATGCAGTGACATAGCACATGTAAAGGACTTAGAATAAAGCCTTGGCACAGAATAAGCACTCATTAGTGACATTAGTTTAAACCGTTTTATATAAGTATAATAATAATTATTATCATTTAAAGAGAATAATAGTAATATTAAATATATAAATAATTAGCCAATTAATTGATCCCTTTCTGGCTCATTCTATCAAGAGAGAAAATAAATATTCTATGAACCTTTGTCTACTTACAGAGATGGTGTTTGAGAAGGAAATAACCCTATCTAGGAATTTGGCATCACCAAATAGAAACCCATCATATTAGGGTCATTCTAGCTATTCTAAGAAGTAAAGCCCCATATTTCAGTGGCTTGACACACTAGCAGATGATTTCTTGATCATGTAATAGCACCAGGCAGGTGAACAGGTTGGCAGAACAGCCTACCTCCACATAGTTGTTCAAAGATCCAGACTGATGCTGCTTGCGACAGGTGGATTTCAAGGTCACCTTGGAAGTCATCTCCAGTGCAGAAAGGGAAATAAGCATGGAGGAGCACAAATGGGGGAAGAGGGCTCATATGGACCAGGTCTAGAAATGAAACACAAGATTTTCATTTTCTTTCCATTGGGTATAACTCAATTAGGATGCATATCTCAGCCAAAGGGAGATTTTATGTATTTATGTATTTTAGAGACAGAGCTGTGGGGAGGGGCAGAGGGGGAAGGAGAGGGAAAATATCAAGCCGACTCCCTGCTGAGCATGGAGCCCAACCTGGGGCTCGATCCCACGACCCTGAGATCATGACCTGAGTCGAAATCAAGAGTGGGACACTTAACTGACTAAGCCCCCCAAGACCGCCAAAGGAGATTTTAAATAGGCAGTTGGATGTAAGTACCTAGCGTTCAGAGAAAAGGTCCAGGCTAGAGCAGCAAAAGTGAGAGTGAAACCCTAACACTGGGAAGTGGGATACTAGAAAATATAAACCTTGGATGGGCAACCAGGCCCCAGTGTGAAGTCCGTGGCATGGAAGCAGGAGGATAACTGTGGAGTGAACAGCTGGGTATCTACTTCAATTCTACCTCAAAGACTGCTCATTCTGTGTTTCAAAGTGTGCAGATGAAAGAAACGTGGTTTTTCTCGTAAGAAAATTCTTCCATGGGATTCTTGGATATAAAAGATAGGCCTTGAACCTCTTATGGGTTGAGGTTTGAATCAATTAGTTGGCAAAACAAAGTCAAAGGGAAGCGGCTTCCACCCACTGAGAAGGAAGGAAGATGGAGAGAAAGGATGGTGACTCCACAGCAGGGCAGAGGGCGTAGTCTACTGAAAATAATGGCCAATGAGAGCTTTCATATGAAGAAGATGGTCTGGAACTTTTGTGTATTGACTTGCGGTAATTGCCCTGACTGACACGGTACTCCTCTGCCCTCCCAGGGCAGACACAGGCTTTGAGTGACCTCATGCTTATACAATTTGGTGAGCCCTCTTTAAGAAAAAGAACACAAAATGACAAATACGAAATTTAGTTACCAAAAGTGAATATTTATTTAGAATGAGAAAAAGAATCACAACAAATTACACATCTTAAAAGCAACAAATACCACAGACATCATGAAATCCAGATAAACAACACAAAATTTTTATTAATTAATGGCCTGAATCACTTCTATAATACTTTTTTCTTTTAGAGATTTTATGTATTTGACAGAGAGAGACACAGCGAGAAAGGGAACACAATCAGGGGGAGTGGGAGAGGGAGAAGCAGGCTTCCCGCAGAGCAGGGAG